>NW_026057580.1:95679535-95910718 GCF_023721935.1 Panthera uncia
GAAATCCTTATTCTTGGGATTGAAAGAAACCTGATAACTTTCCAGTACATCTAGGAATCTTCAAAATTTATTTATATTTTCCCAACTGCGATAATTACTCTTATTTATCACTAAGTGCTTTTTCTTTGATAGTCCATGACCAACTTATGCTGGTTATTCATTTCTGTCCATGATTTCCTTGGTTGTTTGGTCTCAAAACACAGATACAAGCCTCTACATTTCTTCCCAATGACAGGAGTTATGAAGTCTTTGACAAACTATATACTACAGACCTGGCAAATTTATCTAGTCTAATAGAATTGCTAATAGAATTGCATGCAGAAAAGAAAAACCTAAAATTGGCCATCAGACATCTTTCCAGTGACAGTGACAGTGGCAGAGAGGAGATATATGAGAATCATTTAGAAAATTTAAGATCTTGAAGTCCAAAGACTGTATCTTGTTCACTGTGGATCCCTACCTAGATTTAGTCATCGATGCACACGAAGGCACATGATGCTAATGAACAAGTAAATGGCCCTTAAGTCCAATAAATTATGTCCTTTCGTCTGGAACCACTCTCTAGTCATCTGCCACTTTGGTCTTGTGTCTCCTTAAATCTAAGAGTCCTGTCTTCCATCTTCTTTCTCTGAGTTCCCAGGCCCCAGCCACCATTCTGTTGTTTACCCCTTCTGCATTTCCATGTTTTTATTGAGTATAATTTTCCTTCTGTTTAGAAAACTCCTTTATACTTAGTTTAGTGATGGCCTAGCAGACATGAATTCATTTGTGTTTGTGGTATGGAAGTGTATTTGTTTTGCCTTTGCTTGTAAAAAAAATATTTTTTGCTGTGTAGAGATTTCTAGATGGCAAATAATTTTTGCTGGGTAGAGAATTCTAGTTCTTTTTCTTTAGCACTTTAAAGATATAATTCCACTGTCTTCTACTTTTTATATTTCCTGCTGAAAATTTGTCAGTGGAAAATTGGCTCCTTTGAAAGTACTGGGTCTTTTTTGTCCCTCTGCCTACTTTAAGTTTTTTTTTTTTTCTTTCATTTTCCTCCTTGTCCTCCCTTCCCTCTATTCTTCCTCCTCTTTTTCTTTTCCTTTAGCTTACAGCTTAAGTATAATTTTCCTACTTGTTTTCCTGTTGTTTTTCCTGCTTCAGGTATATAGCGCCTCTAAATCTGTAGACAGCTGCCTTATCAGTTTGGGAGATTTCTCTGATATCATAGTATCTCTTCAAATATTGTGTTTCTCCATTATGTTTCTCTTTCTAAAACTCCAATAACAAGTTTTTAGACCTGTTTCATTGATTTCATATCTATTACACTCTTTCTTCTTCTTTTATTTCTTACAACCATAAAAGGAACATGTTCATTTTTCAATTCTATTAGCAAATTACATTTCTAGTCACTTATTCACTTATTTCTATACTTTAAGGTTTTTTTAAGTTTATTTATTTTGAGAGAGAGCAGAAGAACAAGCAGGGGAGGGGTAGAGAGAGAAAGAAAGAGAGAGAATCCCAACCGGGCTCTGAGCTGTCATCTGAGAGACCCATGTGGGGTTTGAACCCATGAACTGTGAGATTATGACCTGACCTGAGCTGAAGTCAGATGCTTAACCAACTGAGCCATCCACTTGCCCCTACTTTAAGATTTTCTTTAGTTCTTATTTTAAATTATTTTTATTAATATTTATTTATTATTATTTTCTCCTTAAGATTTTCTTGTGTCCCTTAGAAGAATAGAATATCCTTTAAACAATCTTGTTAGCTAAAGTTGCACTTGTCCAGTGTTGACTAATGCAATTTTGAAACACTGTGTTTGGAGTTAGCTATAGATTTGCAGTTTATTTCTGTCACCTAAGAATTAGAGGCATAAAGCAATCTACATAATTTCACTAATCTCAATTTCCTGATAATAATAGTCATATAAAATGTAATATGAAGATTAGTTAAATGGCATATCTACAGTGCCCAAGCTGGTTTCTGGCACACAGGAATACAATAAAATTAGTTTTTATATTCCATTCTTGCTAATAATATTTATATATTTCTTAATATGTTTTATAAACAGAGTATACAATTGTTTCATATATCAATTGTCCTAATAAAACTATAAATACCTTGAGACCAGATACTGTCTTTCATTCTCTCTTTTTTTTTTTTTTTTTTTTTTTTTTTTGTCCCCTGAAGCAGATAGCTTAGCTCCTTGGAAGTGGTAGGCATTTAACATATATTTGCTGAATTTTATTGAAAACTTGAAATAAATGAGTAGATCAGCACTGTTGTGAAGAAATATGTTAAAGCATTTAAGAGAAGATAATAAAATTAATTTTATTGTTTTCATTGATTATTTTTTAGAGTTTTATGACTTAAGAGTTTATAGGGAGAGCTACCACTGAAAATAATTGTTTGAAATGGCTCTTTAAAAGTTCTATTCACTCTTGTTCAGTTATAAACATTTCCACTTTAGCCAACAAAAGGAAATTTTCAAACTTCAAGACAGATTCCATTAATTAAAAAAAATCAACTGACCTCCTATTTGACAGTCGTTTCTGAAAGTCCCTTTTTAGTATGAGCCAAATACTAAGATTTTCTAGCAAGGCATTGCTTTCCCACTTAAAAAAAAAAAATTACAATTCTTTCTAAAGTGCCGTCAGAGTACTGTTTAAGTACTGGCCATCATCTTTGGCCAAGAAAACCATTTTTAAATAGTTTTGTGGGGCGCCTGGGTGGCTCAGTCAACTCAGGTCATGATCCCAGGGTAGTGGGATTGAGCCCCACGTTGTGGGCTCTGTGCTGAGTGTGGAGCATGCTTAAGAGTCTCTCTTTCTCTCTCCCTCTGCCTCTCTCTCCAATTTGTGCCCTCTTTCTATCTCTCAAATAAAAAAAAAATAAATTAAATTAAATTAAATTAATAAAATAAACTAAAATAATTTTGTAATTTGCAATATTTGGATAAGAAATCCTAAAAAAGTATGTGTAGGCAAATATAGTTGGATGAAGGAGAAAGAATTTAAAAAGAAGAATACAAAATATAATAGAGTAATACCTTGAATTATCAAGATTTTATTTACCATATAAAATATATTCTTAATTAAACAATATAAGAACTTCTATTTTTCTTTTTATCCATCTTGAAACCACTAAATGCAAAAATGGAAATCAGAAAAAGAATCAACTGCTGTAAATTGCTCTATATAACAGCTGAAATTTCTGAAAATAAGTTAGGATTTCAAAAATTATATCCAGGGGCACCTGGGTGGCTCAGTCGGTTAAGTGGCCGACTTCGGCTCAGGTCATGATCTCGCGGTCCGTGTGTTCGAGCCCCACGTCGGGCTCTGTGCTGACAGCTCGGAGCCTGGAGCCTGTTTCCGATTCTGTGTCTCCCTCTCTCTGACCCTCCCCCGTTCATGCTCTGTCTCTCTCTGTCTCAAAAATCAATAAACGTTAAAAAAAAAGATTATATCCAGAAACTACTAAGGAGATTTTAGCTTATCAGTAATTACCAATAACTAATGAACTATTGAAGTTTACTAAGAGAATATAGGTAGACAAACAGATACACAAAACCATGCCTCTTTTTCCTAAATCATTGCTCAATTTTCATTGCTTTAGTCTAAAAAAGCAAGAACACTTACAAATATTAGTTCCTTCATAGCACTTGGTAGTGCTTTATTACTATGTATAATTAAAAAAAAAAACTGGTATACTATCATTTGTCTAATCTATGGTTAACTCTCTGGCATGAAAGCAAATTGATATAACTTTAGTATCTGCTTCATTATTTGAAACAATTTAACGTAGTCACAGAAATGAAGAAAAAATTAGCTAGTATAAAGTCAATCATTTTATTTTATCTGTTAGTACTTAGAGCGTTGACTGATAAATGTAATTCTTTGATATTCTCCTAACTGGATTCAATACTATTTACAGCTTTATTTTCAGCTCCAGAACAGTGTTTTCTCTTTCTCCATATGATTGATCTTCAGGACTGCAAAGGTTCCACCCTTTTTTCCTACCTAAAATGTACCCTGCAGTTATCTCTGATGAGTGAAACTGATTCTATTCTGCCAGGACTGTCAGTAATAAATGATGGGATAAGTGGGTGTCCTAAGAAGAGAAGAAAAAAATAACACAAAACAAAAACAAAGGAGAAGAGAGAGAAAGAACAAATGCAAGAAAGGAAGAAAAGAAAAGCTAATGAGTTTTGAATTGATTCCATTAGAAATGGTCATGACTGCTTGTACAAAAGGATAAAAGATTGTTATAAGATGGTCTATTAAAATGCCAGGAAATTTCTCAGTAGTTTAAATACTCTTAAATTTTTAAATGTTATACTAGCTAGCAGGGCTGTAGTAGATTGAATTAAGCTTCATTATTGATTCCTCAAGACTTTGTTGGTGTGTTGCCCATTTAAACACATTATCAGATACTTAAAGAGTAATTTATAATGCTTTGAAGAACATTTACTTCATTTAAAATAGCTAATAACATCATTCAAATGAGAGAAGGTGTCAGGACTTAATAAATGAAAATGCTGGATGCAGACATAATGTCCATTAAACCAGAAGCCAAACAGATTTTTATAACATCTTGAATAAAATATTTCAAATATAAAACTCCTTTAATAATTGAACTGCATCCTAAACTATAATTATGAAGAGTCAATTAAATAATTATGGCTAAGGATATCTATGACATTATGGAGATATACTAGAAAATAGTCTTAGAACTGTAAATTTCGACTCATCTGTAACTCTAAAATGGCTTTCTCTTTGAAAAGACATTTTAATTTGTTTACTGATACTTTTATATTTGAATACTAAAATTACATGTAAATTTCCAGCTCTCTGTGAAAATGTCTCATTAGCAAACTTCTCTGTTTGGTATTTTACAGAATACAATGCCTAGTCAGAATTTCAATTCAAGTTTTTAAAGAGAAGAAACATTTATTTGAGTTAATATGCATATTACTACATTACTTATTCTGAGTATTAATGTGAGATTTTAGCAAAACTTCCTTCTCTAACTGTTTAAATTTGTATTATGCAAAAATAAATAAAGTCTGGGGTAAATTTTATTTACAAAGTCTTAGTCTATACTTATATTTCATTGGCCAAGTCTCTTGATCATTAAGATGCTTGACTATTCAGTCTAAACATGTTACCATCTAGTTTCATCAGAGTCTAGTATTCAATGGGAGGAATGGATTCTCAGTGTTAAACATTACAATGATGTTTTGTCTTTTATTCCCTAAACTAGTTGTTTTTAAAATAGGAGCCAACCACAACACAGTTACAATCAATAATTTGCTTGGGGTCAAAGCCAACTAATTTAGAGTCTATCATGTAGAATGTTCTATCATACCAGTGAAGCATAATGAAAAATTACTAACTTACATATGTTTCCAGTAAAAACCACAAAAACAATTTCTGTTAAGTTTCCATAGTAGACTAATGAAACTTTTCTATTTGTGTTCAACTGGCACACAAACTAATTTTCCAATCAGTCCCAACATTTTAATTTTAAGGTTATCAGAGTGAAAAACTTTTATCATAGACTTCTACATGCTAATTAACTGATTTAAACCCATCTATTTTAGTTGTATAAAATATTCTAAGAATTTTCAGCAAATACTACATAACAGTACTAATGGGAAAACCACCCTTTGTACTAATATTTATTGAAAGACAAATTCTATTCTGCAATGATATAAATGAGAACAATGTAAGTACACTTTTATACTTCCCAGGCATATTGTATAGTTCTTATTATAATTCACTATGACAAACATAATTAACAGGTTTTATTCCAATTATTGAGCCATGATTGTATCTCATCCTGCCATTTGGAACATACCTAATGGTGAGATAGACAGCTCAAGTGTCTTTATAAGATCTATATTCATTTTGCATTCATATGTATATATATAAACATATATATATATATATATAAACATATATATATATAAACATATATAATAAGCACATGCTTATTAATTATACAACGCTGGTCATTTGAGAAAATAATGTACTTGAAGACAGATTTGCCCCAAGTGTTCCATGGAATGCTCCCTTTTGGGAAGGTTTTTAAGTGTTTTAGACAGGTTTCCTTGGTATGGAAAAAGTTTGAAAAATGATGGGTTAATAATATTTTTAAAAATAGATTCAGAGATTTTAATAAAGCACTCTGTGACCTTTAAGATGGAAATACTGGAAACAGTTGTTGCACAAACCAAACTAATATTTTTTTTTTCTTCTGCATATGTAGGCAATGTATCTTTAACTGTGTTCAGGAGATTAGAGATGTAGTATCTTTATCTCTCAGTTTTCAGTAAAGTTTAATTTCCATTTTAACTCCTTTTTTTTTGTTTGTTTGCTTTTGTGAGCTGAATATAATCAAATTTTATAAATTTCTTTTCTGTGTGCACTAGCAAAGATATTCTCTAATTGTTGTGTGTCATGCTCTCTTAATACCCATAGGTCAACTTTTTAATTTTTTTTAATGTTTTATTTATTTTTGTGAGAGAGAGAAAGAAACAGAGACAGAACATGAGCGGAGGAGGGGCAAAGAGGGAGAGGGAGACACAGAATCTGAAGCAGTTCTAGGCTCCAAGCTGTCAGCACAGAGCCTGACGTGGGGCTCAAACCCACAAACTGTGAAATGATGACCTGAGCTAAAGTCAAATGCTTAACTGACTGAGCCACCCAGGTGCCCCAAGGGTAACTTTTAAATATATTATTGTACTCTTCTATTTTTGGCATATCTTTTTATCTAATTCAGTTATTTGTTAAGAGCACTATGTTAATATTTCACAATTTCATAATAAGATTCAGTTTATAATCTATCTACATTTCCTTTAAATATTTTGAAGTCTTCATTGTGGGTATATATACTTTGGAATAGTAATATCTTTCCAGTGAATTATTTCTTTTATCATTGTATATTAACACTTTACCTAATACTTAAAATATTTTCATATTTCATATTCACATCTGTCTTGTCTGATATTAAATTTTTTACTGCCTTCTTATTTTGAATAACCTTTTAATTTTGGATTTATTCTTTTTAAATCACAGTGTAATTAACATAAAGTGATATACAAGTTTCAGGTGTAAAGCACAGTGATTCAACAGTTCCATACATTACTCAGGGCTCATCATGATAAATGCACTCTTAATCCCCTTCACCTATTTCACCCACCCTCCCCACCCACTTCCCTCTGGTAATCACCATTTTGTTCTCTATAGTTAATAGTCTGTTTTTTGGTTTGTCTCTTTTTTCCCCTTTGTTTTGTTTCTTAAATCCCACATATGAATGAAATCATATGGTATTTGCCTTTCTCTTACTGGCTTATGTTGCTTTGCATGATACCCTCTAGCTCCTTCCATGTCATTGCAAATGGCAAGATTTCATTTTTTATGGCTGAATAATATTCCATTATCTGTATCTATCTATATATCTAATCTATATCTATATCCATATCCATATCTATCTATATCCATATCTATCTCACTCGCTCTCTATCCATCTACACACCACATCCTCTTTATCTATTCATCTATTGATGGACACTTGAACTGCTTCCATAGTTTGGCTATGGTAAATAATACTGCAATAAATACAGGGGTCCATATATCCCTGGCATTTTCATATTCTCTTATTTTTTATTTTTTAGTGTTTATTTATTCTTTTTTTTTTTTTTTTTTAATTTATTTTTGGGACAGAGAGAGACAGAGCATGAACGGGGGAGGGGCAGAGAGAGAGAGGGAGACACAGAATCGGAAACAGGCTCCAGGCTCCGAGCCATCAGCCCAGAGCCTGACGCGGGGCTCGAACTCACGGACCGCGAGATCGTGACCTGGCTGAAGTCGGACGCTTAACCGACTGCGCCACCCAGGCGCCCCAGTGTTTATTTATTCTTAGACAGAGACAGAGTATGAGTGGGGGTGGGACAGAGAGAGAGGGAGACACAGAATCTGAAGCAGGCTCCAGGCTCCAACCTGTCAGCACAGAGCCCAGTGCGGGGCTTGAACTCATGAACCATGAGATCATGACCTGAGCTGAAGTAGGATGCCCAGCTAATTGAGCCACCCAGGTGCCCCATGTTTTCATATTCTTTGTGCAAATACCCAGTAGTGTGATTCCTGGATCATAGAGTAGGTCCATTTTTAATTTTTAGAGGAATTTCCACACTGTTTTCCACAGTGGCTGTCCCAGCTTGCGATCCTACCAACAGTGCACAAGGTTTCTTATTTTCCACATCCTTGCCAACAATGGTTTCTTGAGTTTTTGATTTTAGCCATTTTGACTGTTGTGAGGTGGTATCTCATTGTGGTTTTGATTTGCATTCCCCTTATGATCAGTAATATTGAGCATCTTTTCATATGTCTCTTGGTCATCTGTATGTCTTCTTTGAGAAATATGTTTATGTCTTCTACCCATTTTTAAATTGGATTATTTGTTTTTTGTTTAACAAATACATTGGCCTGTAGTTCTCTTTTCTTATGGTGTTTTTATCTGATTTTGGTATCACGTAATGCCAGCCTCACGGAATGAAATTGGAGGTTTTCCTTCCTATTCTATATTTTGGAAAAATTTTGAGACAAACAGGTATTAAATGCTTCTTTCAATGCTTGGTCGAATTCACCTGTGAAGCCATCTAGTCCTGAACTTTTGTTTTTGAGAGTTTCTTCATTACTGATTGAATTTCACTGCTGGTAATCAGTCTGTTCCAATTACATATCTTCCTGCTTCGGTATTGGTAGGTTATATGTTTCTAGGAATTTATGTTTTTTTATAGGTTGTCCAATTTATTGGCACATAATTTTTCATAATATTCTCTTAACAGTCATTTGGATTTCTGAAGTTACAGTTGTTAGTTCTCTTCTTTAATTTTGTGATTTTGTTTGAGTCCTCTTTTTCTTTCTTTCTCTCTCTCTCTCTCTCTCTTTCTCTCTCTCCTTTCTTTTGATGAGACTGGCTAGCAGTTTATCAATTTTGTTGATCTTTTCAAAGAATCAGCTCCTGGCTTCATTGATCTGTTCCAATACGTTTTTTGTTTTGTTTTGTTTTTAGTTTCTTTATCATTTGTTTGTTGTCTAGTCTTTATTATTTCCTTCCTTCTGCTGTTTTGGGGTTTCATTTGTTCTTTTTCTAGCTCCATTAGGTGTAAGTTTAGGTTGAGATTTTTTGACATTTTTCTTGCTTCTTGAGCTAGGTCTATATTTCTGTAAACTTCCTTTTTACGACTGCTTTTGCCAACCTAAAGGTTTTGAACCATTGTTTTATTCATTTTCATTTCTCTCCATGTAATTTTTATTTTATCTTTGATTTTTTGGTGACCCATTCATTGTTTACTAGCCTCCACGTATTTGTGTTATTTAACCTCCACATATTTGTGCTCTTTACAGATTTTCTTCCTTGTGGTTGATTTCTAGTTTTGTAGCAGTGCGGTCAGAAAAGATGAGTGGTATGACTTTGATCTTTTGAATTTGTTGAGACTTTTTTTGTGGACTAATATGAGATCTATTCTGGAGAATGTTCCCTGTGCACTTGAAAAGAATGCATATTCTGCTGTTTTAGGAGGAAATGTTCTGAATATATCTGTTAAGGCCATCTGGTCAAGTGTGTCATTCACAGCCACTGTATCCTTATTGAATTTATGTTTGAATGATTTATCCATTGATGTAAATAGGGTGTTAAAGTCTCCTACTATTATTGTATTAGTATTGGTTAGTTCCTTTATATTTGTTATTTACTGTTTTATGTATTTGGGTGCTTCAATGTTGGGTGTATAAATATTTACAATTGTTAAATCTTCTCATTGGATTGCCCCCTTTATTATTATATGGTGTCCTTCTTTGTTTCTTGTTAAAGTCCTTGTTTTAGTCTAAAATTTTGGATCCATTTTGGATTTACAGAAAATTTGCAATGATCATAGAAACAAGCATTTCCTTGTAACTTCTTATATTACTATGTACATCGGTCAAAACTGAAACAACAATGACAACAGCAATATCATTAGTACATTGCAATTAATTAAACTCCAGATGTTATTTTGATTTTACCGGTTTCCCACTATTGTCCTTTTCCTGTAGGATCCAATCCAGGATACCACTCCATCATCATGTCTTCTTCGTATACTTTGGTCTGTAGCACTTGCTCAAGCTTTTCTTTTTATTAACATTTTATTTTTTTATTTTTTTAACGTTTATTTATTTTTGAGACAGAGAGAGACAGAGCATGAACGGGGGAGGGTCAGAGAGAGGGAGACACAGAATCCGAAACAGGCTCCAGGCTCTGAGCTGTCAGCACAGAGCCCGACGCGGGGCTTAGACTCAACGGACTGCGAGATCATGACCTGAGCCGAAGTCGGCCGCTCAACCGACTGAGCCACCCAGGCGCCCCGCTCAAGCTTTTCTTGATTGCCATGATGATGGCAGTGCTGAAGGTTAGTCAGATATTTGTTCAGATATTTCCAGAATGTCCCCGAATTTGTGTTTTTCTAATATTTTTCTCATGACTAGACTTGGATTAGGTATGAAATTGGGGAAGGGAGACAGACCACAGAGGTTAAGTGCCACTCTTACCATATCCTATCAGGGGGTACATGATATCAACATAGTTTATCAACAGCAACCAAGAGTAACCTTGGTCACTTGGTTAAGGCAATATTTGCCAGTTTTCAGCATTGCATAGGTAAAAATTTTGTTTTGCTTTTCCTTTTTTTTTAATTTATTTTTATTTTTAAATGATGTTTATTTATTTTTGAGAGAGAGAGAGAGAGTCAGAGCACAAGCAGGAGACAACAGAGAGAGAAGGAGACACAGAATCTGAAGCAGGCTCCAGGTTCTGAGCTGCCAGCAAGAGCCTGACACAGGGCTCGAACTCAAAAGCCATGAGATCATGACCTGAGTGTAAGTCGGAGGCTTAACTGACTGAGCCACTCAGGCACCCCATTATTTCTCCTTTTCTACTCCATTCTTTGGAGCAAGATGTTAAGTCCAGCCCACACTCAAGGTGTAGTGATCAAGCTTCAAATGTTAGAAAAGAGAGTATCTATGTATATTATTTGGAATTCTTCTTTAAGGAAGATTTATCTGTTCTTTTCTTTTCTTTCTTCATTTATTTAATAACTTATTTATATCACTATGTATATCACTTATGTACATTTATTTTAGATTTTATTTTTTAGATTATATCTACTTTATTTTAATTGTCATTTGTCTGATATTGCTTTGCTATAAGCATATTTAAACATTTAAAAAATCTTTTTACAATTTGTCTTTTAAATTATGAAATATTTTGGGGCACCTGGGTAGTTCAGTTGGCTAAGTGTCTGACTTCAGCTCGGGTCATGATCTCACAGTTAGTAAGTTCGAATCCCACATTGGGCTCTAAGCTGACAGCTCAGATTCAGATTCTGTCTCTCTCTCTCTCTCTCTCTCTCTCTCTGCCCCTCGCCCACTCACTCTGTCTCTCTCTCACTCTCTCAAAAATAAACATAAATTAATTAATTAATCTTGAAATATCTTGTTTAATATTATTGAGATATTGACATAGTGGGATTTGCATCAATGTATTTTTTATTTCCCTTAATCACCCTCCAATATTAGCTTAAGTATAAATAAGTTATACTGTTTTTTTATTATTTCAACGGCTACCCTAAAATAATTGTAAGCATACTTGATGCATTATAGATTAGTCATTATTATATTGCTTTATTAGTAATTAATTGCTTATATGTACATACAATTTTTAAGATGACTCTACTGGATATAGATGATAGGATAAACTTTTTCTCCCCACTTTTCTTTCTGTACTTTTAGGATGTCACTATATTTTCTTCTGACTTGCACAGTATTTGATGAGAAAGCTATGATCCAGACCTTTTTTCCTGGCTGGCTCTAAGATTTGTCCTTATCTTTGGTTTTCAGTAGTTTATAATATGTCCAGGCATGATTTTATTTGTATATACTCTTTTTGGAGTGGTCTGAGCTCCTTGGACATGTGGTTTGTTGTCTTTTATTTAATTTGGGAAAACTCTCAGACATTACTTCTTCCAATAAGTTTTTGCCTCTTTCTCTTTCTTTTTTCCTTCTTAGTCTTAAATACACATATGCTAGTCCATTAGACCCTGTTCAACAGCTATGCACTCTGTTTGTTGTTCTTGTCGCTTGCTTGTTTTATTTTCTCTGTTTATCTTTCCATTTCAGTGTGGATAAATTCTAGTGTCCTGTCTTTAACGATTCTTTTCATACCATAGCAAGTTTGCTAATTAGCCTGTCAAAAGAGCTCTTCATCTTTAATAATGTCCTTTTACTTCTAAATAAAATTGACATTTTCTTTTTAAAAATACTTTTCTTTCTTATAAAATCCCTCTCTATTTATGCATGCTGTCCATCTTTTCCACTAGAGCTTTTCATATATTTACCAATCATTTCATAGTCCTTGTCAGATATTTCCAACGTCTAAATAATCTGTGCCTGTTCTGTTGTTTGCTTTGTCTCTTGTTAATGAATGTTTTCCCCACTTGCTTTTTTGTGTGTCTCACCATTTTTGATTCAATGATGGACAGTGTGTATGAAAACCAGTTGAGATTGAGGTAAATAGTATTTATGCCCCCAAACGGGCATATCTTATCTTCTGTCATACTGTTACTGTGGGGGATTGAGTCCATCTACCAAGGAGCTGAGCTGCTTTGAATTTCAATGTTGCTATAATTATCTTCAGCAGACACTCACTTCAAAATTTTTTTCCAACTGTGTGCAGCTGCTACCATGTGGTTAGTGTGAGCTCTAAAATGCTAAAGACTTTTGCAGCAGTAATGCTCCACCCCTTACTGGAGTGTTCTTGATTGTCACTCAGTGTGATTCTTGCAAGGAGGTAGAGAAGTTGCAAAAGATTTATAAGGCTGCTGTAATAAAGGACCACAAACTGGATGGCATAAAACAAAAGCTGTATATACTCTTATAGTTACTGGAGGCTAGAAGTCTGGAATTAAAGTGTCAGTAGAGTCATAGTTTCTCTAAGCTTCTCCAGAAGAATCTCTTCCATGCTTTCCTCTTAGTTTTCCATGTTGCCAGCCATCCTAGCATTTCTCTGCTGGTAGATGCGTCACTTCAATCTCTGCCTCCATGATCATGTAGCATACTCCCTGTGTGCCTCTCTTCTTGTCTCTTCTCCTCTTCCTATGAGGATACCAGTCATGTTGGATTAGGGTCTACCCTAATGAACTCCCTCTTAACATGATTACATCTGCCAAGACCCGTTTTCCAGAACAGGTCACATTCCCGAGCACTGGAAGGGAGGGTTTAGGACTTCAACATAGCTTTTGAGAAACACAATTCAATCCGTAACAGGAGCTCCTCAGTTTTTCATCAGCCTATTTTAGGCAAGTGCTGTGTACCTGGTTTTTAATATGGATCTATGTCAGCACTGTTCCCCACACTGCATAGTGGGTGCACTCTGCCCTGTATTTTGGAGTGTCTTAAGAAGGCCAGAAAGAGTACCACCTCAATAGTAGCAACGTCTTCTTAATGTCATTGCAGGCTCCTGTTCCCTCATAGGTTTTCTTTTACTTTTGCCAGAGGCAAACATCCTTTCTTGCACCAGTCCCTCAGCTGCAGTGGCTGGGCCTTACAGCAGGAAGGGTTTTTACTCTTCACCTAGGAGCTTCGAGCTCTTGATCAACAGGTGAAAAGAGGGTGAAAGGTGGGTGGGCTTTTTGCATTTGAGCCACTGAGGAGAACAGGAGCCCTCATTGGTCTTCTGCCCTGACCTCAATCTTTCTATTGAGCACTGGGTGGAGGCTCATGGAAAATAGCTGGTGATTGACTATGGACTCATGTCTGGGGTTCACAGAGGTTCTTAACCTTCCCAGTATCCCACATCCAACTTTTAGGTATTTATTTTAGCTGTTTCCTTCCTTCCAGTTCACTCATCTTTTCTTCTCCTGATGGTGAAACTATGAATCCCATCTTTGGAACTTAGTTCACTTGGTTGTCTAGTGATCTCACATCTCTGATAAACTCAAGGAAAGCTAGGGTTCTACAGATTATAAGGCCTTTTATAATGGTTGGGAGTGGGGAAAAATGTTCCTTGTGGCTTTCTGTATCTAAGACGAGGCAGAACTCTATTTACCCACAAATTAATATCAGTTTTGTACACATATTTCTTTTTAAGTTTCATTTATTCTGGTCAATTTTCTATTTCTTAAGATTATCATTTGGAAGTTATTTTATTGAAAACATACTCATAGTAAATGATCTTTTCTATTACAGAATCTGGTATCAGTCACATTGCTTCTTTGTAAACAATTTATTTCTCAGTTGAGGAAAATTTAGCTCTCACAAGTATCACTGATACTCTAAATTTACTAAGAAATATCTGCCTTGCTTGGGCTGTTATAACAAAAATACTACAGATGGGGTGGCTTATAAACAAAGAAAAAATTATTTCTTACACTTCTGGAGACCGAGTCCGAGGTCAATTCACAGACCGATTCCATGTCTGGTGGTCAGGGCCCACTTCCTGGTTCACAGACAGCTTTCTGCTGTGTTCTCCCATGGCGTAAGTGGGTGAGAGAGCCCTCTAGAACCTCTTACAAGGACACTAATCCCATTCATGACATTCTCTGCCTCATGACTTAAACACTCAAATATCATCACCTAGGGGATTAGGTTCCACTATGTGACTTTTGGAGGACACAAACATTCAGTTTACAGCAACGTCTATGTCTGAGATATATTTTGTGAATCTGTTTGAGAATCACTATGATACCTATATCTAAGGATTCATGACTTACATGAATTTTGGAGATTTCTCAGCCTTTTTATTTTGAATATTGTATCTCCCCCATTGTCTATCAATCATTGCTATTTCTAAAAGTTTTGTGGACATATTCTATAGGTTCTAATTCCATCCTTCGTTTTTAACTTCCTTCATGTATTTTAACTTGTTAACTTTCCATGTCAGTCTTTACTTCCAGGATAAATGTATTTGGTGCTTTTTAATTATTTTTTAATGTTTATGTATTTTTGAGAGAGAGAGAGAGAGAGAGAGCGCGCGCATAAGTGGCAGAGGGGCAGAGAGATAAGGAGACACAGAAGCAGGCTCCAGGCTCTAAGCTGTCAGCACAGAAGGTCATGGAGATTATGACCTGAGCCAAAGTTGGACACTCAACTGACTGAGCAACCCAGGTGCCCTATTTGGTGCTTTTTAAATTATTTTGTTACTTTTTTATGTTTTGATTAATTTTTATATCTGTGATTATTTAAGCTTATTTATTTATGGTTTCTAACTATGACTTTATTAACTGATATTCTTTGGTGTCTTGTTCTAATGTTTATGATTACTGCTGAGCCTTGCTTATGATGGATTATTTCTTTACATGTTTTGTAAGTTTGAAATGTGATTTCATATTACTTAGGGCTCTGGCCAGGGGAATCCTGTCTGGATGAGAATGAGAGAGTGTCCTTCTAGATTTATGTTTGTTTATTGCCAGGCACCCTTGGGGTATAAGTAACTAGAGATTAGATTTATATTATGCTTTTCCCTTATATATCCTAGATGAGGTAGATAACACAATTTGAAAAACAATTCTGTAGTTCTTTAATGTTTTTTCAATATATGTTATGGTTGTTGATTTAAAAAACTAGGAATAAAGGAGATGTTTTCCTTAAAAAAGAATATCACAGCTATTATTCATCCAATAAATGTGTATGGAGCAATGACTAACATTCACATCATTATGTTCCAAATATGGAGAGTAAAATAATATTACAGAATTTGCCTTTGAGCAATTCACCTTTGAGTAGTCAACAAGCAAAACAAGTACCTAATAATTGTAATGCAGACAAATCAAGGCTATAAGACACCATTGTAAAGACGATTCTCAAAATGAAGAGGGATTTCATTTCTCTATTTAACTTTCTTTATTCTTAAAAACTTTACAGAACTAAGAATTCCTACATGCCTAATGTGTTTTCTCTATCACATTTTTTTCCACTTTTTAGCCTTTAGTACAGCCTTCTAACTGGATTTCACAGCTCATAATATACATACAAAACTGTATGTAGCTATAAAAATCCCTAGTAAATTGCATAGAATGAAAATAACTGAAAGTAGACTAAATGCATGAATTACCATTAAGTCACAGTGACCTCTGACTTTGGACACACTGCTCTCTTTAATTAACAGCCCCTCACATAGAGCAAAACTTTTGTAAACAAAGCTGTTTATACTTTATACTGGTTGGCATGTAAATCATAGGTATACAATATATTAGTTTGGGACATCAAGATTGATTTTGGCTTCTTTCACTGTTTCACTGTTGATTGTACGCAATGTATGTAACAATCCAATATTAGCCGATTCTCAAGGGGCAATTCTATATCTGTTCCATAAATAATGAAGTCATCCTGACAGGAACATACTAGAAACTACTGAGACCTCAATTGGTGGATCTGTATTTTGCATATTGCTTTTCCTGCAGGTTTGATGGGAGCTTATCAAGGCCTCAGTGCCAAAGGAATTTTTCTAATGCTGATAATCTAAGTCGGCAGTTTCCAAATGGGAGTCTCTTATAATAATCTGGTAGAATAAGTTGTCCCCAAAATAATGAGTTGTCCCCGTAAAACCTGAGGTTTTGATCGCTGAATCCGATAGCGTCGGCCATTTCTAGGACAGGAAGAGGTGTATACCATGGGCGTTAATTGAAATAAACTCCAAAATGCTGTACAAGTATTGTTTGCATTCTCTTTAACCACAAAGATGTTAAAATTGTAAACATCTATTCTTGATATTTCCTATTCCCATTTACTGGGTTTTTTTTTCCTCTATACTTTTCACCATTGATATGCTTTAGGCTTTACTGATTTGTTAGTTGTCTACCACTAGAATAAAAGCTCCATGAAAATAGTTTTTATGTGTTTTGTTCACAGTGCTTGTAGGAGGTTTGGAGCCCACCATCATTTAATTAATTCAGTCAACTCACTTTTACCAACAGTCAGCAAGTCTGATTCTTCCATCTGGAATCAGACATTCACATCTCGGGCATCAGGGAAAGGCCTGTATGGAACATAGGGTTCCTAAAAGAATGGGGTATGACACAGAATGAAATGAAAAGTGTCTGACTTACTAGTACTCTGCAAAATAACTTCTAATTATCTTCATGATATCAAAAAAGAGAGACAGAATCAGGAAGATCAGGAAATGTGTTCCAGGACACAAAATGATAATCTGATAGAAAATGAGCATGACCCTAAATTCTCAGTTTCGTATTTTTTTTTAACAACCAGACTAGATCAAATTTCCCCAAAGAACCTTTCCTTTCATTTGAGATCATGAATATCATCATACTTTGGCCCAGAATTAAACATCACCATTCAGAGAGGCTAGGCAAAAAAGAAACAGCTAGAGTTTTTACAATAAATTCCAGATTAGAAGGGGATAAAAGATTCATCTGATTCATCTTTCTTGGACAAGTAAAATGATCCAGTTTATAAAGAAAGCAGAAGATGGTTAAAATGAATGCATTGTCTATTCTGTCTCCCAGAGTTGTTTTCATTTTTTTTCTAACTATTATAAATCTACATAAAATTTTATTAAAAGTATAACTAATCAGCAAACTGAGTATTTGGTATCATAAATCCCTTTTAATATGCAGTACAATAAATTTGGGTTATAATGACTGCCAGAGATACAAGCCTTCTTTATTTAGAGAAAAACACAAAGTTTTCAATATTTCAAATACTTTTCAGAGTTAATTATTAATCTCTATTATTATATATGTTATGTCAAGATACAAATCAGTTAAGAAAATACATGATAAATTCAGGCCTAGATTATTTGGCAATATAATAAACAAAATATTCAATATATACCATATAGCATAAGCCTTTTGAAAAATATTTAATAGTTTGAATTGTCACAAAGTTGAACTGAACTCCACTAAATTTATCAATTCAATGACATTTTACAATTAAGGTATTATTCTTTGTCCTATTTAGCCTGGTGGACAATATTTTCAACCCACCACTGTTCTGGCCATATGCGTTAAAACTTTGTCAGAGGCTGTGAATAATCACTCATCTTTGATAAAGAGTTGATGAGACACAAGAAATAAAGAGTTGCACTTAATTGGATTGGGAAATAAAACACACTTTCAAAAAGAATCTATAATGATTTGCCTATTGTTATCTTTTGCTTGCTTTTATAATTCTATCTCCTCTCCATTTGAGATCATACATTAGTTGACAGATGAAGGTAAACTATTATTGAAATAATGAGTATCTGAAACATTTAAGTCATTAGGAGATCCTGAAGAGTTTCTGCATCCGTGGTCCTTAGGACCACTCAACTATATCCTGCTAAAAAGTGGCTACATTTTGAGAATCTCAGTCTAGAACTTGGACTATATAAAAGAAACAGTGCTTGTTTCACCTTTGATTTAAACACTCCATGCCTGAATATTGATTTTTATATAATTCAGTGTTTCCAGAGTTTCACTGTAGAGTGGAATTGGGGTTTTGTTTCATTAGTGAAAAGATTCAAGGATATCAAGGGCAAAGAGACATCTGATAACAGAGCTAAATATGCACTTATATACACAAATCCACCCCCTAATCGCATGAGATTACATGAAGTCATTAGGCTATCTTTTCCATACCGAGATAGGTGAATTATGCTTTCTACTAGAAAGTGTCTCTGTGCACTCAGTTATTTATAAGGAAGCCACAAGCAATCACATATTCCCTAAAATAGCATCAGATGAACAATATTTAAAAATATGTTTCATTTATTTTTGAGAACTCAATCACTCAATGTTAGCTAAAGAAATCTGCTTATTATTTTTGAGGGTAAAAAATTCTGCGTATCTTTGAACATATTCTTTAAATAGTCCCTTGAAACTGAAGAGAGAAAAAAAAAAGACAAAGATTGAGACACAGTTAGCTTTAGCTGGTGTTTAGATTTTTATCTTATCTATTTGTTTAATCTAGACCAGAACTCTTCTTGCAAGGTAACTTGTGAACTGAGTAACATGGGGGCAACCTAAAATGTACTATCAGTGTCTGAGGCAGCGGTAAAGTTGCAGCTTACTGAATTTTGCCTGTAGTCAACTGAAGATAGCACAGGGATTGCTTTGTGTTCCAAATATAAACACAGCAGTTATCCCTGTCAGCAGTTGCTATCTGGGTCTAGGTATCGTCCTCCTCTTAAAACTCAAAGCAATTTCTCTTGCTAGCTTTAATCATTTTTATGCATTAACATTTGGAATACCAACAATGTTAAAGCAGAATTTCATGTAATCTATTTACATTGTGAATGTTTGAATTATCCTCCAAAATAATCTATACCTTAAGAAATCAGAATAGTGGTTACCTTACAGGCTGAGCAGGGGATTGAAGAGCCCAAGGCATTTCTGTGTACAGGTGCTCATTCATTCCTTGATCTGGGTCTGGTCTAGAAACAAAGATGTGCTCAGGTTGAGAACATTCATCAATCTGTGTGATTCTGTGCTCTTCACTTTTCTGTATGTATATTTTACTTCACTAAGTTTACCCCAAATGGAGTCATGATTTTTGCAGCTATTTTCTAAAACAAAAGTCAACGTAGTACAGAAAATTAGATTTCTTATTCGTGTTAGATCATTCTGGGATATTTTAATAATATAAAAGCAATAAGACTGATGCAAGATAAAGTGATATGGACAGTACGATATTAAATGTCAACTGAACTGCTGCATTATCCTCCTTCTTAATTTTTAAAAAGGCTAAGGCTGGCATGAGAACAACCAGAGCTCGAGAATAACTTTATAATTTATGACCCTGTGCAACATTGTTGTCTGATAAATCTTCCTTAAAAGAGGAACTTGCAGGAGCGCCTGGGTGGCTCAGTCGGTTGAGCACCCGACTTTTGCTCAGGTCATGATCTCACAGTCCGTGGGTTCCAGCCCACGCGTCGGCTCTGTGCTGACAGCTCAGAGCCTGGAGCCTACTTTGGATTCTGTGTCTCCCTCTCTCTCTGCCCCTCCGCTGCTCATGCTCTGTCTCAAAAATAAATAAAAAGATTAAAAAAAATAGAGGAACTTGCAACTCTTTTAAAGAAGATTTATCAGTCAATAATTGTTATCACATATAATTATTACATAGTCATATATACATTATTGTAAATAATTAAATATACAATATGTTACATATAACTATAATTAGATATACAATTATATAAATTATAATATATAAAATTAGTATATATAAATTATTATATAAATAATAATACTTATTAACCAGAATAGCCATTATTACTTGTTGACAGCCAGTTCTGAAGATTCTATTTTCAATAGTGATATATCTCTTGTATTAACCAAGTTTAATATAATTTATTATTTCTGAAGTCTATTTATGTAACTACATTAAACCTCCGTATTCAAAATACTTAAAAATATTAAGCTAATGGTGGCGCCTGAGTGGCTCTGTCGGTTAAGCTCAAGCAGCGGGAACTTCGGCTCAGGTCATGATCTCACGGTTCCTGAGTTCGATCCCCTCATCTGGCTCTATGCTGACAGCTGAGAGCCTGGAGCCTGCTTTGGATTCTGTGTCTCCCTCTCTCTCCCCCTGTCCACTCATGGTCTGTCTCTCTCAAATGAGAAAACGTTAATTTTTTTTTTAATCTTAAGGAAATATTTTAAAGACACTGAATTAAATTGGTGATAAACATCTCTTTGTATTGATGATGTGAGAAGACAAACACACACAAAAATTGGGAAATTTGTCAGAAGTCCCACAACAAAAGAACAATCCAGTTGCCTGTCATAATTTCTCAGTGAGCATGACATCACTGATCAACAATATGAACATTTTAACAGCAGAACCAACTCTTCCTAGAGGAACTCCAAGACAGAAATATCAAGAAGTTCCACACGTGGGGTGGGGAAAGAATGCATGTACTCTTTGTTCCTGCCACTTATTTCTTTCTGGCCTAAAATATTCTTTCATCATTTTTCCCCCTTAAACTGAAGTCCTCCAATTGCCTATCTACACCAAAAGCTTTCTCAGGTAGCACTCGGCGGATGCACATCACAAACCGTGTTGCTTCCCACCACGTTAACAAGCCCTTGCGGAAGAGCAAATGAAAAGATACAGTAATTTGAGTGAAGTGAGAATGTGAGCGAATGTTTCAATTGTTCAGTCACCGATCTGCGTTCGGTGGAATTATCAGCCGCTGAAAACCTGCTGCTTGATTTCTTTGCTGTGTCATTCTGCACATCTGCGGCAGCTTTAAGCTTCCCTGTGTGTTAGACAAGCAGGTTTCATGGCAGCAGCCACCGCAGTGCGTGGCTGCAAAGCCTCTCCAGGGTCGGTACACCAAATGGCCAGAAAAGAGGACTGGACGGGAACTAGCAGCTTGAATTTTCTATCCGGAGAAGTAAACAGTACATAGCCTAGAAGGGTTTTTTTTTTCTTTTCTTTTTTTTTTTTTTTTTTTTTCTTTTTCCTCTCCATTTAAAAATACAGATGAAATTTAGCTGCTGGAGCATTGCTCAATCCCCCACCATCTCAACGAGTTCATACTGTGTAAATATTGTGATCTTAATAAATAAATACTGAAGCACAGCTGGCGCCGGCAAGATATCGCTGTTAGGTTGCTGTGGCCCTGTTATCACCCGTGGGTGTTGCTAATTATTCTCAGAATTGAGGCTCTGGCACAGGAGGGGAAAGGAATGCAGAGGAAAGTCAACAGAGGTTGAAACAAAAATAAAACATTGTTTGTTTCGGTCCATAGCAAGGGCATTCCACCCTTGTGAAAACCAGAGATACATGTAGTGTAGGTATGTGAGTTGCTTTTCTCCGGGAAAATGATTTAACAACACTATTTATTTCAGCCCTTGATTGCATTTCAGCTGTTTAATATTCACACCACTTGTTTGTAAGGGCAGAAGGAGGTAATTGGGGTGTTCAAAGGATAGCACTGTGAACCTGAATGTCTTAAATGACTGAGTTTACCAAGAGAAAAGATTTTTTTCCCCTTCTTCCCTCCTATTCTGGCAGGTGTGTTAATGACCTAGCTTTGCAAGTTGCACACAAAGGAGGTTCATTGTGTGTAACTGTCTTGACTTAAGAAAGCAGATGTCTTCAGACATATTGTCAAACAGGAAAGAAGCCACGTCTGAATTGCTACTTTCTTTTTTGAAAATGCCAAGGTTAATTTTTAATTGCTGGCAGCAGGGTAGACTTGATGACCACAGCATTCTACTCAGGTGGAGCTTGTGCTGGCTCATCAAATTACCGGAGCCGCTAAAGCAACGTTTTCTGACTTTGAGCCCAATGGATGAGCAGAGAGAGAACTGCTGAAGGCCTCTAGCATCATGTGTGCTGTTATCTTAAAGAGTCTACTCTCATTACTGCTCTGGGCATTTCATTACGCAGCAACAGGGAGGTGTGACCTCAGAAAGTGAAAACCATAAGTACAAGTCAGATTCTTTGTCCTACTTCTCCTCACACCCCTTCATCTCCCCTAGTCTCACTCCTGGCAACCTTCTTTTCCAGCCTTTAACCTCCACCTCCTCTCCCACTCTGTTCGTAGGATTTAGAGTCTAAGAGACCGTTTGGAGCCAACGGTTTTTGTGGCTCTCACAGGGCCATCTCTGTCCCCTCAAATCTACTACAGGGCCTGAGACTGTTGGCAGTCCCCAGCTGCTTTATTCAAAAGTGTCTCAACAGGAGGCATTACATTGTAGGGCTTTTCTAGTTCAGGGTGGAGAGATCCACCACCTACTGAAACTGCAGGGAAATGTCTGTCAGACAGACTCTTTACAAGAAACTTGTGTTGTCTCATCGTTCTTATTCTTGCCTAGATTACTTGCCCAAACCGTTCTCCATCTTATTCTGTGTCCCAAATATATTTACCAACCAGATAATAAAGCTATTAATGCCTGAAACAGATTGCATTTGTTTTGACTAATCTTATCTGAATGTTGTTTCTATAGTTGTCTTCTTGAGTCACTTTATTAGTAAAATGATATTCACTTCAATTAAAGAGAGAACACAATTAGCATCTGCGTGGTTCTCAGCATGACAAACACTGACTCCAGGGGCACGATTCAAAAAGGCAATTATTCACTAGTGGAATGCATGCACAAATTGGGCACTGTACAACTTCTCAGGCTTTGGACAGCACCTCTCTAATTTCCTACCGTGCTTGTTTTCAATAATAGCAACCAACTCAATCTCGTCCTTGTGAAGATATGGCATCATCAAAATGAATGTAGAAAATATGATGTTCTAGTACTTTGAATGATATACCTGTGTTTCCCTTGAACATTTGAAATACCCTGTGGCATCCCCTTGAATTTTCTTACGTAGTTTAAGGGCTTCGAGGTTATTTTTGTTGAATATATTGGACTTGATTAATTGTCTCAATGGTATGCTTCATAACTTTTTCGTATGAAAGCAAGAATACACCCTGCCAATTGAGATTTTCAGTGGATCTTCATTTGCCACCAAACCTGTAACCAAGGCTACAGATCTTTCTTTCCATGTTTTCCTTAGAAAACATCTTGTATATTGTCTTGTATATTGAAACCATGTATAGTCACTGTCTCCTATTTTATTACCTGTTGGTGGCTGATAAAAAGCAATGGACTCAGCCACAGCATTACATGTAATTATTTGAGGCATGTTGTCATTCATGAGCTATGAAACAGAGTTCTTATTATTACTGAAACCAAAGATAAAACAAAATCCTTTACTAATTTAATGGCCAGCACACCATACTCTCAACTAATTTTAATGAGTCAGGAGCTCTAAGTCCTGTGGCTTTATTTCTGTCCTGTTTGCTTCTCTAGAATTAGAAACTGTAATGCACAAGTGTAGCTCCCCAGTGTCTCCTGGGGATTCCTTGCATCCTTGTTCGGAGACAGAACTGCAGGCTGGGATCATTTTACAATTGTCACGAGTGAAGTGTGTTAGCTATCAAATACTATACTTCTGAGACAAGGAGAAGACTCCCTCGGGCCACTAATGTGTTTGGAATAGTTCATTAGTAAACACTATTCTCAGGTAAATTCACAGTAAAGCTGCCTTTCCCCCAACTCTCTCATCCCTACGGATTCTTCCCTCGCCATGTAAGTGGCAGGACCATGACTGGTTTTTGCCAATTTAGTAAGTAGAAGATGATTATTTGCTTCCAGATGGCCCCTTCAGCAAGGTTACGGTCTAGTAGGAAAGGTTCCAAACTAACTTCACATGTGAGGCTCAAGGTTACTTTGTGGTATCAGAGTTTTATGTTTTATCTCTATATTAAAAAAGTCACTGTCAGGTAAAGAAACCAACTATGGCTAAGTGAAATATTGCCTCCTAAAAATAATGAAAGAATAGGACAAGTACATTATTAACATAAACTCTGAATACTTTTGCCCTAAATAAGAGAAGACTCTTTAAGCTTTTACATGCTAAATTATTTTTTCAGTATAGTTTGTTTTAATAAACCTCATACAGATTTCAATTGATATTTTTCCTTTGTTATTATAGACCTGTTGCCTAGATTTTATTCCTTTTCTTAATGTTTATTTATCTATTTTTGAAAGAGAGCACAAGTGGGCAGGGAGAGAGGGAGAGAGAGAATACCAAGGAGGCTCCACATTGTCAGTGCAGAGCCCGATGTGGGGCTCCATCTCATGAACTATGTAATCATGACCTAAATGGATATCAAGAGTTGTTTAACTGACTGAGCCACCCAAGTGCCCCTAGATTTTATTCTTACATCTGTACCTCAGGAAAATAATAATAGTTGATTTTCTAAATAATCATCATTAGAGTTTTTGAATGATCTGAGAATGCAGTAGCTTGAAAATTTATTTAATATACTGTTCTCATTCGGGATGAATAATTATCTTATAACATTGAGAATATTACTATTCTTATTTTATCTAAGTAAAAATTTTTATTATATAGAAATCCATGATATCATAGATATGACCCCCTATGGGTCACATAATTTAGATCATAATGTATGTCTCATATTTTAGCTTCCCTTGTCCCCCCAAACCAAGAAAATAAAACAAAAAACAGGACTGTAAAACTGTATCTATTCATGTGCTTTATCACTAAGGTATGCTTTCATATTTATGAACATGTAATATATATTTTTAAATAACCACAGTTCATATTTGGCACTTTTTCTTATATTGGCTCATAAATGCATTACTCTCTATTCTCTCTTGTGAAATTTTCAGGTTGCATAATGATTGATTAGTCAACTTCCCTGTCAAGTAGAACCCTTGGCTATATAATAGAAAGACAGGCAGACACAATAAAAAGGCCACTTTCTTACACAATACACAAAAATAAACCCAAAATGGATGAAAGACCTAAATGTAAGAAAGGAAGACCTAAATGTAAGACAAAATCCTCAAGGATAAAGGAGGCAAAAACCATCTTGGCCACAGCAACTTACTCAACACGTTTCCAGAGGCAAAGGAAACAAAAGCAAAAATTAATTATTGGGACCTCATCAAAATAAAAAGCTTCTGCACACCAAAGGAAACAATCAGCAAAACTAAAAGTCAACCAACAGAATGGGAGAAGATATTTGCAAACGACATATCAGATAAAGGGTTAGTATCCAAAATCTATAAAGAATTTATCAAACTCAACACCCCAAAAACAATAATCCAGTGAAGAAATGGGCAAAAGACATCAATAGACACTTCTCCAAAGAAGACGTCCAGATGGCCAACCAACACATGAAAAAATGCTCAACATCACTCATCATCAGGGAAACACAAATCAAAACCATAATGAGATACCACCTCACACCTGCCAGAATGGCTAACGTTGACAACTCAGGCAACTACAGATGTTGACGAGGATGCGGGGAAAGAGGATCTCGTTTGCACTGCTGGGGAGAATGCAAACTGGTGCAGCCACTCTGGAAAACAGTATGGAGGTTTCTCAAAAAATTAAAAATAGAACTATCCTATGACCCAGCAATTGCACTACTAGGTATTTACCCAAGGGATACAGGTATGCTGTTTCGAAGGGGCACTTGCACCCCAATGTTTATAGCAGCACTATGAACAATAGCCAAAGTAGAGCCCAAATGTCCATCAATGGATGAATGGATAAAGAAGATGTGGTACACACACACACACACACACACACACACACACACAATGGAGTATTACTTGACAATCAAAAAGAATGAAATCTTGCCATTTGTAACCACGTGGATGGAACTAGAGGGTATTATGCTAAGCGAAATTAGTCAGAGAAAGACAAATATCATATAACTTCACTCATATGAGGACTTTAAGACACAGAACAGATGAACACAAGGGATGGGAAGCAAAAATAATATAAAATCAGAGAGGGGGACAAAACATAAAAGACTCTTAAATATGCAGAACAAACACAGAATTACTGGAGGAGTTGTGGGGGGGGGATGGGCTAAATGGGTAAGGGGCATTAAGGAATCTACCCCTGAAATCATTGTTTCACTATATGCTAACTAACTTGGATGTAAATTTTTTAAATAAATAAATAAATGTGTTTTTTAAATTATTTTTCTTTAACATTTATTTATTATTGAGAGACAGAGAGCCACAGAGTGTGAGCAGGGGAGGGGTGGTAACAGTGGGAGACACAGAATCTGAAGTAGGCTCCCGGCTCTGAGCTGTCAGCACAGAGCCTGACACAGGGCTTGAACTCACAAACTGTGAGATCATGACCTGAGTTGAAGTGGGTAGCTTAACCAACTGAGCCACCCGGGCACCCCTAAAAAATTTTTAAAAAGTCAATGAAAACAGTGCAAATAAAGACAAACAAAAATGCTACACAGTGATATACTATAAGTATCATGGAATAAAAACATTCAGAACAAGGAGATAAATGTTCAACTGAACCCTGTCAAGAAAGGTTTCTTGGAGGAATGTTAGAAACATACTGAAAGGCAGAGAATAATAAAGGGGTGAGTGGAAGAAAGTGAGGGCGAAGGGGAGAATCAACAGCTTCAGGAGTAAAACATTGGTGGAATGGAAACTCTTTTATGGGTTTATGAGACTTACATCAATTTGTTATGGCTACGATTTAAGTTCACACACTGGGTGAGTCTGCTTGTGTGTGTCAGGGGTTGTGGAATGGGTGAGAATGAGCGGGTTTTTGCTGAAGAGAGCTGGAGAGGTTAGCCAAGGGCCAGTTCACTAGGACTTTTAAACAAGTGAAGAATCAGATTATGTTTAAGCTTTAATCACTGCAGTAGCCTTGTGCAAGATGAGAAGGAGTGCCGGGAACCTAGACAGAAAGATCATTTAGGAGATTAGTGAAGAGACATATTCCCTAGACACATTGCAGCTACTAACAGCTGCATGCTGAGGGGCAGGTTACTTACCCTTTCTAAGCTTCATAATGATGACAGTAGAACAACTTACAGGTAGTTGGAAGTTTAAATGAGATAATTCATAGATATTGATTAACTCAATAGATAGAACATAAGTGCCTAGGAAAAGAAGGGAGAATAGATTATTCTTGTTTAGAGGTAGACTATTTAAAATATGATGATTGGTTGGATATAGGAGCTGAGAGATAAAAGAGGCTCCAGAGGCACCTGGATGGCTCAGTGGGTTAGACATCTGACCTCAGCTCATATCATGATCTCACAGTTCATGGGTTCAAGCCCCGCATTGGGTGCTGTGCTGACAGCTAAGAGCCTGGAGTCTGCTTTGGACTCTGTGTCTCCCTC
The DNA here is from genome assembly GCF_023721935.1 of Panthera uncia. Classification (NCBI taxonomy): domain Eukaryota; kingdom Metazoa; phylum Chordata; class Mammalia; order Carnivora; family Felidae; genus Panthera; species Panthera uncia. Next base: position 95,707,262 of record NW_026057580.1, read on the forward strand.
TCTTTCTCTGCCTTTCCCCCACTCATGCTCTGTCTCTCTCAAAAATAAATAGACATTATTTTTTTTTAAACAGACTCCAGAACAGAGATCAGCAGAACACCTATGGGCCAAATCTGGCTCTTTACCCATTTTTGTAAATGACATTTTATGAGAATAGAGCCATGCTCATTTATTTACACATTGTCTTTAGCTATTTTCAAAGTTGTGATGGAGACCTTAGGACCTTCAAAGCTGAAAATACTTACTCTCCAGTCTTTACAGAAACAAATTTGTGAATCCTGGTCAAGTACTGGCATTTATCATATTGGCAAATATTTTACAATTAGAAACCCAGTGTTCTCAATGATGAGCTCTAGAATCAGCACTCATGCCTCCCACAAAGGCCAACTTGCCCCTTATCCCCCCTTAGCAAGTCTCCCTAATCAATCGAAGTCTCAACAATACCTTTATTTGTTGTTCTCTAGTAGGATTTTACAGAGAAAGAATAATGCTTTAGGGCTTCTGAGGCCACTGTAACCAACCAACCAACCAACCAACCAACGAAATGCCACCTGTAGCCAGTCCTGATACCTTAATTGTATCCCTGAGTGGCCACAGGCATTGTGTTCCAATTTTGACTCAATTTAAAAAAGAAGAAGAGGAAGAAGAAGAAGGAGGAGGTGGAGGAGGAGGAGGGGGAGGAGAAGAATGTGAATATGCAAGCAGAGTTGGCACACTGGACTGCTGACTTTGGCGACAATATTTATGACTTTGAGGTGGTAAGGAAGAGGTGAGGAAAGAAAGGAGTTGGGGCAACAGAAAAGAATCATGAAGAAGGAGAGAGGGGTGTGGTAATGAAAGAAAGAAGCTGTGGAAACATAATTAGAGGTCTAGGAGAAGAGCAGAAAAAGGCAAATACATGGGAGCAGGGATAGAAAGGCTACATATTTCAGTTTTTCCTTACCTTGGTTTTTAACCTTTCTGTTAAAATGTTCATTTCACAGCCACCAGGAATTCACAGTTGTTGGAGAAGAGGGAGCTGACATCTATTTTCACTGACCTGGGAATAACTAGTATTTGCCTTTTCAAACAGATTTCTAATGATCCAATTTATGTAGTGCTCAACTATGAAATTTTAGACCCCATGTCAGGAAAATTGGAGTCATCCTACCTTTCAGAAGATCATATCACCAGGGCAACATTTAGGCATGACTAACGCAATAGAGCAGCATCTTTCAATGAAGAGTGACAGGAATGTTGAGGGAAGGTGGCAAGATGGACTTTGGTTTCACAGAAATGTGAGGTTTTTATGTAGGTCCACAACTTACTAGTTGCATTACCTTAAGCAGTTACTGGAGTGCTCTAAGCCAACATTTTCATATGTAAAATGAGGATAGAAAGGCCTCGCAGGGTAGTTGTGAGAATAAAAATCAGCTATTACCTAAAGAAAGCATAACGTTGTACCTTTTGCCTGTAGTATATATGATTTCAGTTGCAGGTTTTTGTATCATTGTTGTGATTATTGTCTTTAACAATAATGGCTGAATGTCTAACAGAAAAAAAACAAAAAAGACTAGTAGGTCACTGCCAGGAGACTTGTGTATACCTTGAATTTGGGGGGGTGGGAAACAGAAAACAATTGGAGTGCAGCCTTTTGGAATTGAAGAGACACACATCTTTCAATGTTCCCCTGGAAGAAACACTGTCCACTCCATCCACAGTTGCCTAAAACTCCATGAGCGTGCACTTTTCTAGACTAAGCTGACATATCAAATTATCAATTTTCTTATTTAAGAAAAGCTGATGGAACAGTGGTCCACTTAGGATGTATAGTGAGTACCCTAATAAGATCAGTAATCTTGACAGGAGGAGTACACTGACCAGAAATAAGAGGTTCCAGTGCAGGGTATGGATCGGAGTTTGAGAAGACCAGGAGAGGAGAATTTTATTTGCTCTGCAAGTTTTCCCGTTTAAGGAATCTGTGTGACTTCCTAGAAATTCACACCTCTGTAGAGATACAGCAAATGGAAAAGTGTTAGTTTCCAAATCTGTCCCCCTCTGAGGAACTCTCCTGCTGGGCTTAAGCTGACTGTTCATTTTAGGCTTCATTTACTATTTAGTCTTTGGAGGTACTTTCAAAAGGAACAATGGCAAAGTTGATTTAATTTTACTTGTTCTTAACCTATTCATGAATAAATAAAATTTTGGAAAGCTTCAGGGCCCCAGGAACAAAACAAACACTTTCGAAGACTGGGTTCAATTTCATTAAAAAATCTCCATGTTCAGAAATTTCATTCAGTAGAATGATAGACCTATTTCCAAATGTCCCCATGTGATATTTTATCATTGCAAAATATTAAAATCCATTAGTTCCACCTCACCAAATCCTTGCTACATTATTAATCCTACTTTACTTAAGGCAGAATTTGATGTACCTGGAAATTGTGATTATCCCAGAATTTTGGCAAGTTAGTCAAAGGAAGGAAATTAAAAATCAGAGTCCTTGATTCCCAGGTGGTTGATTAGCTCCTAAGGCAGTATTACCTCTGCTAGAATCACTGTTAAATCTTAGAAACTTAGTATTTAAAGAGCATAGAAAAATCCTACAAATAAAATTAACAGGGCAAAACTGAATAGGTTTTTGAGGGGTAAAGCATTTCGGGTCTACAGACAGTTATTAAGGTGAAGGCAGAACTAACTTAGTAGCTGTAGCACAAAACTATACATTCAGGATTCTTATAAGGAATATATTTAAAATAGCTACTCTAGGTGGTTTATAACAAGCTAGTTCACTTGGAAAAAGAGTATAAATGAAGACAGGGTGCACTTGTCTAAAAGTAGACTCAGGAGGTACAATGTGATGCTAAGTGATCAAAGACCAAGAGAAGATCCATTCAATTCTTGGTGGAAGTCATTAACACCGCAGAACCTTGACTTGCTTTATAGAAATAACAGACAGTAGCAAAAAACAAAACAAACAAACAAACAACAACAACAACAACAACAAAAAAAGACCATAATGAATGGCTAGCAGTTTTTAGAAAAGGGGAGTAAAGAGCTGAAAAGCAACTATATGTGGCAATAATTTGGAGTCCTTTTAGCCAGAATCACCTGACAGTTACTGAACTGGGCTCTCTTAGGGTTGTACCAGTGTCTACTTGCAATTCCCAGTCAGCAACCAACCAAACCAAGTATCTCTCCCTCCAATCTCTCATGGGTATTTAAGTTGACTAATCTGCTCAAGAATATGAACGCCTACATTTTCTGTATGTTTGGGGAGTTTATTAATTCCCTTTAGTGTCAAGGATTCAGAGTTCCCAGGCAGATTTTCTTCCATGAAACTTCTCTTTTAGAAAGGAAAAAAAAAATCCAGTAAAAAGAAACAACAACAATAACAACAACAAGCAGCAGTGTTTAATCTCCCTCTCTTGGATAACCTAGTATTTTATTTGAGAGATTTATATTATATTTGGAAGAGCAAGACACAGTAAAAAGAAGGCAAAGATCACAGCTATTTGAAAACTTCCTACATAGCCTTACCACACCTGCAAAATGCATAGTGAGAAAGAAAGACTATACCTAACAGCTTAAATGCTTGTGCAGTGATTCTACCCCCATGAAAGTAAGGCCCAAATGGGGTCTTCTATCCTGAGTGTGATGTAACAAAGTCAAGGCATGGAGAGGATCCTTAGCTCCTCAGGATCCAACATTTCAATTCTATCTTATTGTGAACCACATCCATGGTAAAGGAGAGAAAACACGGGAGGCATATCTGAAGACTGTCTCGGCCTTCTAATACACATGCTCCCTAAATGATTCTTGCTAAGGAATTGGAATAGCCCAAATTAGTGTTATGGATTCCAGGGTCCTGCAGTGTGAATTCAAACACAGTGATTCTTAGTGTGCTGCAATGAATATAAAAAATGCAGTGGCATATCAGAATATATACAGGTTGTTGTTGGAAAAGTTCAAAGAAAACTAAATGTGATTTATATAACTCCTAAGTCCAATTATTGTTAAAGAAAATGAGTCTGTAGAAGTTCCTGGCTTTTTGAATCAGATTGCTACTGGTATAGTGTGAGAAGTGTAGCAGTAGCAGTGAATGTAAGATATTTTTAGTGAACAAAAACTATTTTTCTTGCAGCGGATTTAGGCTTTTTAATTAAACTTTTTATTTTGAGATAGGTGCAAATGCAGTTGTAAAAAATAAAACAGAGGAATCCCTTGCATTCTTTGCACATATTCCCCCAATGGTAAAGCCTTGTAAAATCATGGTATAAATCAGAATCAGCATATTGACATCAATATAATCCACTGATCTCATTAGGTTTCCTCAGTTCCACTTGTGCTCATTTGTATAGGTATATTTAGTTCTACACAATTTTATCACATGGGTATATAGATGGAATTACCACCATCAAGATACAAACAAGTTCCATCAACATAAGATGCCTTTTTGTTACTTTATCAGGTTTAAAATAAACTGAAAACGAAGAGAAGTCTTTTTTAAAATAAATACTGAATTTTAGAAATCAGAGTAGATATATACTTACGGGAAAGTGAAATAATATACATATACATACCTGCTATTAAATGGAAATTGTAAACATTTCTTGCTAGTTATTAGCAGGTCATACAGAGTGATTAGGAACAAATGACATTTTCAAAGCAATTTTATTTACAAGTATTGTATTTACATGTAAAGATGCATTTACTTGAATTCATACAATTGAATGAGTTTTGACAAATATCTTTACCCATAAACCACCATACAATCAAGATGTAGAACATATCCACCACCTAAGGCAAATATTTATCCTATTTATTTCACTTCAGATTTGTTTTGTGTGTTCTAGCCCTTCCTATAAATTGATCATAGGGTGTATACTCTGTTGCGGCTGACTTTTCTAGTGCATCATAATCTTCTTGAGATTCATCCCCATTGACATATGTAAATTTGTTTCTTTACATTGGTGCGGTATATTTCATTAAATGTATTTTCTTAATTTTATATTTAATTTAATTTTACCTTTTTAGTAGGCTCCAAAGCCAGTGTGGAGCCCAAAACAGGGCGTAAACTCGCAACCCTGAGATCAAGACGTGAACTGAGATCAAGAATCAGACATGTAACTGACTGAGCCAGCCACCCATGCACCCTGAATTAAATGTTGATTTATTTAGAATTGTTGGCCATTATGAAAACAGTTGTTATAAACATGTGTGTCCAAATGTGTGTGTGTGTGCATTTGTATGTGTGCATATATTTTCACTGAGGGTATAAATATTTTAAAAGAATTGCCAGGAAGTATGGTGCATATATATGTTTCTTTTTATGAGAATCCTACCTGTTATGAATGAGAGTTCTAGTTTCTTCACATCCTTGACAACACCTGGATTTGTAATTTTTAAAAATGTAGTAATTTAAAATATTAGTAAATTTAAAAATTTAGTAATTAAAAAAAAGTGTAGGGATTACACTTTTGTTTTGTTTTGTTTTTGTTTATTTGTTTAACTTTAATGTAAATCTTCCTGTTACCAATTTTCAGCATCTGTTTATGGCCTATTGGCCATTTGTATTTTTTTATTTTGTAAAGTATTATGTGACATCTCATTTTGTAATGTGTTTGCTCAAGTCCTTTGTCCATTTTTTTTAACTTGAGTTATATATTTTCTTAATTTGAATTACAATATTTTTTCATATATTTTGATATAAGACCTTTGCCATTAAAAAATCTTTAAAAGATAAGTGGTTCTTAGAAGCCCCAAAATACAAATGTATGAAATTTATAACAGATGCAGAAGTTTATGCTAATAATAGTGCAGCAGATGAGAGGTGAAAATTAAAGTATATTGTTGTAAAGATTTTACAATTTATGTAAAGACATGTAAAGTTAGTTGAAGCTAGACTGCATATTTTATGATCCCATTTATATGAAATGCCCAGAAAAGCAATCTTAGAGAGACAGAAACCAAATTATGCTTGCTTTCGCTAGAGGAGAGGGGTTGGAATAAGGGATCGACTGTTCAAATGATTAAGGGGCCTTTTGAATTTAATGGAAATGTTCTAAAACAAGCTTATGATGAGATAAGCTATTAGTATTATGTTGGACTTGGGATGAACTGGCAGTTGTTAGACTGATCATATGTATTTTGGTTCCTCTCCTTGTGAGCACATTGTAGGGATTTTCCCCAGTCCCTCGAAGTCAAGTGAGGCCCCGTGACTTTCACTGGCATGGTGTGTGTCCCCTTCAGAGGCAAGGCTTAAGAGGCACTTCATGATTTACCACATCTCTTCTCTGTGCTGTAGCAACTGCCTCACTGTACCTGGCCACTTTGCTGTGTCACTGAGCAAGAAGGGCAGAAGTCACTTAGTGAAACAGGGCGCAGCTCTGGCTGATCCTCAATGAACAGGACAGTATCAGCAAGAAATCAGATTTGTTCTAGGAATCTACTGTTTCGATGTCATTTGTTACTGCATAGTCTTATCACCTCTTTGAATAATACAGCTGGTATTTCATGAGTGTTCATCAAATTATTTGAAACAAATCAATAAAGAAACTTAAAATATTTGTATTCATTTACTAGAGCAGCCGTAACAAAGTACCAGAAATTGAGGGGCTTGAATGGAAATATATTGTCTCACGGTGTTCTAGAGGCAGAAATTTGAGATCAAGGTGTAAGCAGGATTTTCTGAGAGCTGTAAGGATGAATCTGGTGGCTCACTGGCAATCTGTAGTACTCCTTGGCATATAGAAGCATCACCCCGATCTCTGCCTTTATTTTCCTGTGGCATTCTCCCTGCATGCATGTGTGTCTCCAAGTTTCCTCTTTTTTGTAGGACACCAGTCATGCTGGACTTGGGGCCCACCTTACTCCAGTATGACCACATCTTAACTGATTACATCTGCAATGACCATTTTCAAAAAAGGCCACATTCTTCAGTTAGGGCTTCAACTTATGAATTTTGGGGGGACATAATTCAATCCATAGCAAAATTCATAGACATATGTAATCCAACAAAAATGAGCCTTTGTGAACCAAGAATTATGTTTATTCCATACATTCTTTCTACCTCTTTGTCCACAGTTTGTTCTTCAGCTTATAGCCAACATAACGGAACAGAACAGAACAACATAATAGTTAATATAGTTCAGGACTTGGAGCTATTCTTGCTCAGGTAAGACTGCAGTAAGGGATTATACATGGATTATAAACTTTAAAGAGGTATCATTTTGGTAACTTGTTTGTGTGCTCTATAATTGTAGATCGAAGGCCGGTTTTATAATGTCTGCATGTATATTTCTGAAAAATTTTTGGAAAAGTAGGACCTATGAGGTTTTGGGGACAGAGGAGTCATTCAGAGCTGGTACGGTATGTAGTCTCAGTGACATCGCCAGCTGTGGACCTTACATCTGTTCTCACACAAAACCCCTCTGATTTTGGCCAGAGTGTGACGGGAATGAGGGGAAATTTCGTAATCTGAATTTTAAATTGATGTGACTCCAAGTGGAAGTCTTCATTTTTTTTCAACTTTTACTTCTGTCAAAGGTAGGGCTCGGCGATTGGAGAGTTTGCTCGGGCAACACAGCTGAGTAGAATTCAAGGAGGGAACTATAATGTGGGTTGATTGGCAGCACAGTGGGTCACGCAGGCTTGTGTTCAGATCATGTTGTTCTGAACCAGTTTAGAAGCTTCCAGAGAAACCATGGAAGGATAATCAAAAGGTCTTGAGTTTACGTATGTCAGAAATACTATGAGAAAGTCGTAGGGATACAGCAACGGGTCTGAGAAGTGGCATCAAAAGTCTGGGAAGTGCTTTTCTGATCACCTGCATTTCCCCCTGTAATGGGCAGTCACAGCTCTGACTCACTAAAGGCATTCCAATAATTACATGGGATTGACAGGTACGACAGAGTTCTGAGACTAAGCTATTTTTTTTTTCTCTACCGTCTCTTTCTCTTCCCACTGTACAGTTAAAATATAGCAGGTATTGATCTAAATAGATCTTATTTTAGGACCCCTCCTGGGCCTGTTTACATCAAGAGTAGTTTTCAAAGAGGTTTAAAGTTTCAGACAACCACGTAAAAGATGCTGAAGTTAATGTCAGGCAGTCACTTATGAGATTAATTGGAGAAATCTCTCTACACTTCTCCCCTCCAAAACTCTAGAGAAGTATGAAATGATATTGTTTGGGGCCTCCACCTTTCTTTTCAAATTTGCAGCTGGCTCCAGAGTGCTGATCTGTCCTAAGATAAGAAATCCACTGTAGGTTTTGGGCCAAATTACCTCTTTCCTCTTGCCTTGTCTCAACCATTTCATAGGTGAGTACCCAACATTCCTCTCATTAGACTGGTGGAAGCCAAAAGCATACAGTGGTTTTAGAAGTTCTAGGAAAATACATAAGGCAAGCTTTACAACTCTATTTCAAAGAGCTGTTGAGCTAACCTTGTAATACACATTAATGTCATTTAAGTAGGGTCCAGCCCAACCTGTTCAAGACCTAAATGTAATTGTGGGCTAAGCTCAATAAAATAATAAAGTGCTTTTCTGGATGTCTTGATTTCCTGTACGTGAATCCTCCTCTGGGGTTTGAGTAGCAGATTTTCTTATTTTGAGCAGGATTCAGGCATTATTGTCTTGTTAAAGCAATTACCACCATTAAACTACACACGTGTAGATCTTATTGCCATGTAAATTTACCACAAGTTCTAATATTCACCGTTAAGTGTTTTAAAACTAATTTTAAAAATCTCAGCTATTTTAGATGAAAATGTCAGTAACAAACCTACAAAATTAGCTTTCACCATGTTCTCACTTCCTATGGTTCAAGGAAAGAATTTCCTTTAAAAATAAAATCAATTAAATATATGTGTACTATTAATTCATTTTAGAAAGGGAAGTACATTACATATTAACATAACAAATCTTCATGAAAATGATTGTATTTTCAAAATAAAAATAATTACTGGAGGAGTTAGAATGTTTTACTTGTTAGTAACTTCAATGTCTGGCTTCACAGATGACAGTGGGACTGACATCATTGTCTCACACATGTCTCACGCGTTTCTGTTCTGAAATACTCCATTGTACACTTATAGGAGAATCGATGCAAAAGTGCAAAGGATGTATTATTATTATGAAATAGTTTTGACCTCTCATTTTTATTTGCTAAACCTGGCAACCTAACCCAGGCCAGGCGGCTCCTGTTTGGTGACAGGTAATTTGAGAAAGAGGCAGCTGTAAAGCATTAGCTGCTAGGACGTTCACAGCAGGTGGGGGACCCTGGACTGGCCACTACGGGGAATAGAGCAGGATACCAACAGCTTCCATATGATATCCTATTCAGTTTGGTAATGAGGATTATTAAATTCATAACATACAAGCAGTTATTTTACTTTCATGATCCACTGATTCTTAGTTTTATTAGAAGAATCTTTCTAATAAATTTAAAATAAAAGCCAAAGGAAATTTTCAAAATACGGAAATAACAGAAAAAATAAGATGAATTAAAGGATCAACTCTATTGTTGTCTTCACCATCACTGAGATAATATTTAACATACTGATCTCTCAACAGCAATAGAAACAGTTTTAGATGGACCTGAACCTTGACCTCAGAGCTCTGTCATTTTATGCCATGTATGTATATAAATGCTTTTTATGGAAGACTGAGTTTATGGAAATATTCTTGCCCATAAGATGATCTCTGTGTTTTCCACTCAAAAAAAAATGTGATAATTACCACATTCCTGGTTGAGAAACACTGGATAGTTATTTATTATTATTATATATAGTTAATGTGCAATATGAAATAGGAAGTTGCAAATGTATATGAATGTACCCAAAGACACACATGATGTATGGTGTTAGATAATGATATATACTATATCTGGTACTCAATAAATACCCAGAAGAAAATTATATGTGATACCAAATTAGGGGAAAAAAAGCCTAATGGTAGGAACATAGAAAGTTGGTTAGTTTTTCTCATATTAAAATTTGAATGACAGGTGGTCCCTCTATGTATGACATTCCCTCCTGTGTGGACAAATATCCCAGGTTTGGGTTATCACCTCTCAAGTCATTAGTACATGCATTAGGTTAGGATCCCCAGAAGTATTCCTCCAAATAAGAGTTATGTAAAAATGATTTATTAGATTGTAATTCCATGAAATTCAACAGGGAATAAAGTAGAACATGGAAAGAACCCCTGAAAGGGTTTGATATCAAGCAAACTTTCAGAGGATCACTCTGGTTCCAACATGTGGAGAAGCTCTGGAGACCATGGAGGACACACCTCAGAGCTGTCTTGAGCAGGGTTAAAGGGGCAGCAGTATTTACGTTCCTGCATTGACATTTGTCGGTTTTCTCCCGGGTACACCTGGGGGAAAGTACACTTCCAGATACTCACAGTTGACTGTGCTCACAGATTAAAAACAACTGCCCTCCACTCCTCTAGCTCCCCACTGTAAGTTGGTGGATATGGTCATAGGTGTGGGCAGTTTCTGTGAAGAGAAAAGAGGTGTTGGACAGAGATGATAATAGGTATCTTCTTCAGTATTCACTGAATTGACAGAAAAAAACTTCCATGGAAAAAATAGGGGCAGATAGAATAAAAAGTTGAAGCAAATGAGAGGAAAAATATTTTCTCCCTTCTTGAATTGAGTGCAGATGGAAAAAATATCATCGGAGACGGAAGTGTTTTCTTTAAGGTGGTGTTACCTTGATTGTCTTGCAAACCATCCTTGAAGGAAACATACTAATTTCTGAATTAACTAGAACACAAAAACACTATGAATATTATGAAGACAAAGACTTGCAAAGTCAAGGATCTTGTTATATTGATTTAAAAGAAAAGGAAATAAAATATGAACGAATGTCTTTCCCACTCAGTATAGCATCCAAATACTTGGTGACATATTGCTGTCACCAATAAACTTTGATTTCTATGGGAATGACTTGATGATGGTGAGAAAGTTTTCATAAAATAGTGGGAAAATACTCTGCCTAAAAATGATACTGGGCAAGAAAAATAATGGAAAGGAGCACCCAGCTCTCGACTAATTTGGAAGAAATGATATTGTTGTGACATCATTGTGACAGATGAGAAAAGACAGAGGCTTAATGGCCCTCAAAGAAAAGTTGTGAACCACTCCTCATGATCCTACTAGAGTAAGATAAACATTGAGGTTCTGGCATTCCAGCTATTCTGCTGGAGATTAGAGGGTAGAAAATTCTGTCATAATTGTAGTTATTCCATTAATACAGTGACTGTACTCTTGGGTTTGAATGGCCTAGGAATTCGAATTCTTATTTTAATCACTTGAGCACATTCATAAGTCATTCAACCAATACTTCTCAGTATGATATAATGATATAATAAATACAAAGAATTTGAAGGTTGTTAAAGTTTTAAATGTCCAACTGGTCCTGCCAAGGGAGAAATAATTTTTATCCCTGAAAGATGGACATGTCTAACATATGGCATTCCATACTTTCTGAAGTAGCTTATTACACTGTTAAACAGTTCTAATTTCCTACAAAATATTCTGACATAGTGCCTCCAAACTTTCACTTATTGGTTTAGTCTTATTTATGTCCTCTGGAGATAAACAAAATCTGAACACTCTTCTATATATTACAGTATTCCAAATATTTGCAAACAATTATTATAACCTGGTAAGTATTCTCTTCTTCATTCTAAATAGTCCCAATTCCCTTAGCAAATGCTGAGCTGGCTTAAAAATATCGCCTACAAACTCAGAGGCTCTCTTCTTCTAAATCATTAAACCCCTAAGCTAAACAATAAAGCAGCTATGTGCATTCACTGAGAATACAGTAGGATTTTTTCTTCCTGGTTAATACAACTTAATATCATGCAAGTTATAAAATAAATCGGTCTATTTTCTTTCACTGTCTCAAAATCATTACTTTTTTGGAAGAAGTTAATAAGTAAATGTTTTAAAAATCTTAAAATTTTCTCCATTTTGTTATATATGAAAACATCTTTTGACATGTTTCTGAAAGACAATTTTTGAAAAGAAAATCCAGAATTTCCATTCATATATGGTTTCCATTATACAATCTTTTTGAGCCCCAAGTCTGCCATTAATACATTAGTCATCTCATCTACTGTCATCATCAACGAATCCACTTAATACATGTTTTTGAGTGCTGATTAATTATTATATACCATAATAGATGCCAATGAAACAGTGTTAAGGCCCTGTACTCATAGAAATTATATTATGTTCGGGGTATGAATGTGGTATGCATATCTAATTTTAATTAATCTTTGCAAATCTCAGCATTCATTTCACTTGCTATAATAAACTTCATACAGGCACACATATTTCAGTAGAGTGACTGTATGATTTATTGTTTGAACTGGAGTGATTTTAAAAGTAGTTTTTAAAAAATTTATGCCTATATAACATACATAAACTGGCAATGTACCATTCATAACAAATAGTCATCTTACATTTGAAAGATTATAGACCCAATTTCCTTTATAATTTTAGTTTTAAAAAAGTGGTATGTTTATTGGTACTCTTTGTATCCAAACAAAGAATAAGTCTATCCATAGGAAAACTATACCAACCATAGAAAAAATTTATAAATTTTTTTTATAAATTACCATAAAACATATGGTACAACCTGTTAGCCAAAGCCATTTTGAAATATAACTAGTTTTGGTGGAATATGTATTATATCATATGTACATGTAGTATTTGAAATTTCTCATAGATCAGGCCTTTTTATTAATACAATGACTTTCTCATATTCAATTAAATATGTACTTCTCTAACCCGCCACATATAGAACAAAAAAAAATGTCTAATTTGAACCAACTCAAATAAGATTGTGTTACTTGATTACCAATCATAATCTTTGTGATTGTTAAAATTAGCTCTAAGTCTCAGAAACTGTTTCACCAGAGAGAGCAGAGTTAGTGTGTTACTATTTCCTTTTAGGCTTTTGTGTCATTCAGGGTAGCACTGTTATTTGCAATAACTAAAACCATCCAATCTCAATGATTTAACCTCAGTGTTTTATTTCACTATATGCCCAGTGAAGTTAATTAAGGGTCTTTGTTCTTCATGTTTATTTAGGGAACAGGTTTCCATGATTAACTGTACAGGGAGAAGGGATCACTAAAATGGTTTGCAAAGGCAATTAAATGCCTTTACCTGCAAGCAACAAATGACACTTCCATTCATGTTGGCCAATTCAAGCACTCTACCAACTCCAAGGGAAAGTGTAATCCTCTTACATTGCTAAAAGGAGAACTGTACAATTTATGATCAACTCAATAAATTCCTACAAGCCCCTTTTCATTAACAGCATATTGATGACTCTTAAAATAATGTCTGCAAGCACATTACTAATTGGAGTCAAGGATCCTTTAATTTTCTGGGTTAGATCATAGTGTTTTAAGTCACTTTAAACAGATACATTTCATAATATACAGGAAAATCAATTAGTACAAATAATATTTTGACATAGTGACTATTCTTACAAAGAATTTATGAAAGAGGTGCCTGGGTGGCTCAGTCAGTTAAACGTCTGACTTCGGCTCAAGTCATGATCTCGTGGCTCATAGGCTTGAACCCCTGGAGCCTGCTCAGATTCTGCATCTCCCTCTCTGCCCCTTCCTCCCTCCCTCCCTCTCTCTCTCTCAAAAATAAATAACCATTAAAAATTTTTCAAGAATTTATGAAAATCATTTTTACTGTAATTAGAGCCACCAGAGTCTCACAAACATACAAGTAATCAACTATAGGTGCATTTTTAAAGGAATTCTAGTAAATAAACAACTATTTTAAATCAATATAAATAATGGTAAGGAAAAAGTAATGAAAGAATTAAATAAAAATGCAGGACCTCTTTATTACTGTTAAGTGTTATGGACTATTCATGATCATAAATCACAGGAAAAATATGTTTTTATTGCTAAAATATGTTTTCAGTGTTCTTATCAACCTATCAGTTGCTAGTTATTACAAACACTTTAAAATACAAGTAATGTAATTTTACTATTAGGATCTTCCATACATTCTTGACCACTTTTATTTGTAAAAAAAGAAATTTGGGGCACATACATGTTTAAATTTGGGATTTCGTAAAAATATGTATTGCTAATGGCAAAAAAAATCTCTTTTTTTAAGGCTTAATTATGTTGCTACTTTATGAGAAGTATACCAACACTTTTTTTCTTGAGAAAAATACAAATAAAAATGAACCTCACATAATCCCTATTTAAAACACCTTTATTCCTTTAAGGTTCCATATCAGGCTCTATTCCATGAATGTTTGTGTTTGTGTGAGCATGTATATATGTCTACCAGCATAAGGCCTCAAGTATGAAAAGTCGATGATAGAAAATGGAAATGCATATAAATGAATCTGTGGGGAAAAAAAGGCAATAACTAGGTAAAATGACTTCTATGCAAGAGAAATCAAAATGCATCCCCTCCCTGGATTTAATAAGCAACTATTTCCCATTCAATAAGAGTTGAATAACTATCAATCATATTTTCTATTTTATGTGTTTTTGTAAACATAGGAGTTACATTTCTGCTTTGGTGAGAAACAAAAGACAAAAGAGTAAAAGTAATTAAAATTATATTACCCACGTAGACGAAAGATAATTTGATACAGGAGTATAGCTTTGATTTTACTTTTAAAACACAATTCTAGATAAAATGAATTTCAATATGTCAGCACACCCTCCAGAAAAGTATTTTCAAGTAAGTTCAAATATTATATGTGGTACTGTTTTATTAGCATCTTTTTTTTTTTTGCCATGAGAATAAGAGTGAATTAATATAAACATAGGAAAGAAATTTCATCAGGATAGGCAAATTGCAAGGGAAAAAAACTGCACTGCAGATGTATCAGTTATGTTGATGCTTCCGTTTTCTAAATGCTATCGCTTAGAAATAGAATTCAGTGTTACTCATTTTTTCTTTCTGTGCTACATAGACAAATTTTAACTAGTGAGGAGTGGCAATGTAATGCATAGGTGTATACATGATATAGGAAAGTGATCTGTTACATACACACATTTTGCTATTCCTTCCACTATCATAAAGCTTCCCATACATCATGATTAGCAAACTAGATAAAATAGAATCTCTACTGATATCCTTTCCCCCAGATTATACTCAACACCCTGATATTTGCACACTTGCCCGGTATTCTGGAGTGTAGGATTAGTGCTTAGTTAAAAATTCATTGGTTGATTACCTGTAATTTCCTTTATCTATTTACCTCGATTTTTTTTTAATTACTGGCAGTGCCTTATACAGTAAGAGTCTTTTCTTTTTCTATTTCTGTACTGGTAATAACCTTTCAATCTCTATTATACTTCTCCAAACAGAAACCTGAAGACCATCCTAGATCCCTCCACCCCGTTTCTTTATCCTCAAATCCAAACCCATCTCTTAATAACTCTTCCAAATCTCAATCCATACCTCAATCAATAATTCATATACTTGAATTATTTTTCACATAGAGTGATGGTGGACTAGAGGCCTTATTCTGGGTCTCATGTGCTCTATCCTCCATACTGTTGCAACAATGAAGAGGGTCCAATGTAACTTCCCTGCCTAATCCTTAAACTAAGAGTAAACATTTATTATATCGTGTATGATGGGTTAGAAATCCATTTTACACATGTAGCTCACTATTTCTCCCAATAATTATGCTGTAGACAGGAGAGTATTTTTTTAACACACAATTAAGTAAAAAATAAATAATATTCTTTAGCAGCATTGGACATCAGCTCTCACTTCCCCTATCTTGAAATATGTGCTGATCTTGACTTCAATGGCACAGCACTGCTTCTCCCAGGGCTCTTTCTTTCCCAGGCCTTTAAATATTCAAATTCCTTAAGCCTTGTCCCAAGGTATTTTTGTCTGGCTCCTGTCATTCTCTCTCTCTAGTCCATCGCATCACCTATGTATCTCCAGCTCAAAATTCCTCTTGGATCTCTCTCTATATATAACAGGAGCCAGAAAGTCATCCTTAATGCTTGCCTCTTCATTAATCATGCTCACCCAGGATCGAATCTTCTAACAAGCTGTGACCAAAATGTATTGTTCATTTCCACCGTCACCACCTTACACTAAGCTAGGTGATATCTTTACCCTGGACAATCATTTATTTACTTTACATATTCTTGGGTAGACTTGAATAATTCAACTAGATATTTTATATGAAGTTTTTCCTCTCAAGTCATTTGATTGCCTTTAGTCTGGAGACCATGCTAAATAGTACTACTAAGCTGAAGAGAAGGCAAGACAGATTTAAGAAGTTTTACTGACATAGGGAAATAAAATTCAAAATTCTAAGATGCCATCGTGGCCAGCATTTGAGGGACTCAAAAGTACAGCTGTTGTCCCCTTGGCATATTTTAAGACTCATGAAGCTAGATAAAACAAGTAACAAGGAGACACAATTAAAAGCCATTGAGAAACAGAGCAAAGTTTCTGTCTATATCATGATATTAAAGAGAGAAGTAAATGGAATTCAGGACTGGTTAGGACCATGCAGGGTTATATCCAAAGAGTTGAAATGAAGGAGGAATGGAATGAACCTTAGAAAATACATCCATTCTCAAGTTCATTCCCTAATTACATGAAGGTCAGGGATCACCACCCTCACGACTTAGTGGAGGATACAATCAATCTTCTCATCATCCAGAGCTTAATAATACTTTATGTAAAATATCTGTCTTTCAATAAAAAATTACTGTTCCTATCAAAAATTATAAATTATGTGCAGAAGCAGAACAATCTAACCAATGTTTAAAAGAAGACATGGCTGGGGCGCCTGGGTGGCTCAGTCAGTTAACCATCTGACTTTGGCTCAGGTCCTGATCTTGCAGTCCGTGAGTTCAAGCCCCGCGTCGGGCTCTGTGCTGACAGCTCAGAGCCTGGAGCCTGCTTTGGATTCTGTGTCTCCCTCTCTCTCTACCCTCTCCCACTCGCACACTGTCTCTTTCTCTCTCAAAAATAAATAAACTTTTAAAAAATTAAAAAAAAAAAGAAAACACGGCTAAAAAAAGGCAAACCTACGTTTTGGAACTAGCAAAGAACTTTGAAAATGATAAAGCAAGCTCTTTAGATTGAAGAAAATTGATACCAAGTGGAAACCAGATCTAAAGGAAGGAATCAAGAGCACTGGGATAGAGAAACATATGTAAGTAAATAAAATATTTATTTTAACTGATTAAAATAAAAATAAAATATATTTTGTGTTTCATAATAAATATATTGATAGATAAATATACCGATAGAGGAAAAATATATGGAAACAAAACCCGAAGGATGGGGTAGAGTTGATTAGAATTACACTGTTTAAAGATCTATAAATCAATATAATATTAATTTAACTTAGAATAAGATAAGATAATCATCATTGTTTTACTTCTTAGAGAAAGAGCTAAGGTAAAATATAAAAAGGTAGAAGAAAAATGGCAATGGAGAAGATAAAATAAAATACTAAAATAATTCTCAATTAATACCATTAAAAGGTAATAAAGTGATAACAATGAAGCAAAGAACAGATGGAACAGCAGCAACAAAATAGAAGCAGAAGGAGGTAAAATGCAAATTCATTCGTAGTATATCATTACATTAAACATAAATGAGGTAAATAAATAAATGTTGAAATTATTTTATTTTTTTTTTCATTTACTTATTTTTGAAAGACAGAGAGATACAGCGCGAGCAGGGAAAGGGCAGAGAGAGAGGGAGACACAGCATCAGAAGCAGGCTCCAGACTCTGAGCTGTCAGCACAGAGTCCCACGCAGTGCTCGAACTCACGAACCGTGAGATCATGACCTGAGCCGAAGTCGGACGCTCAACCGACTGAGCCACCCAGGCGCCCCAAGGCTGAAATTATTTTAAAAAGACCCAACTTTATATATGTACATATAAATTTATATATTCTACACATTCTATAATATATATTTATGTAATTATATTAGTTATTATATATAACAATGAACTGTTATGTTTTACCATATAATTTTACATATTAATTTATATATAGTAAGTATATAATTTTATTATTTTTTGCATAGAACTATATTTATCATGAAACATTTTATACAAGGCAACACAGATGGTCTGCACATCCTGATCTGCAACACAGATCACATCCTGAGTCATACAAAAACTACCACTCGATATATAAGGATCGAATTCATGCAAAGCATGTTCTCTTATCACAAAGGAATTAAATTAGGAATTAGTAAAATATATCAAAAATAACTAAATATTTTAAAATTAATAAAAATAGGGACAAATACATGGCTCAACAGTGAAATAAAATTATATTTATACTGCATAATAATAAAAGGACATATCAAAATATGTGGGATACAGCACAAGCAGTGATTATGGGGAATGCTCTGTGTTTCTATACTTACACTAGAGTGCAAGAATGTTTTAAAATCAAAGATATAAGCTCTGACCTTAAGAAACTAGATCTTCTGTACAGTTATTTTTTTATCCACTTGAGCTGTATTAAATTTGAAAGGGGATTTAAAATCTCTTGTATACCAATAGATTTCAGTTTCTCCTTGGAGCTTTTGCTGTTTGTGTTCGTGAATGTTTTGCTCTGTTTCTATATGTGTAAATAGTAACCTATATTCTATTTAATTTATAACTGTAAATATTAGCATTATAACATGCTTTCTTATTTTTACCTTTTTTTTTTCGGTTTGACTTCTGTCAAATATCACAATACTGATTCTTGCATTTTTTAACTTGAATTTGCCTATTAACTGTATGTTCTTTCTACTCTTTTAACCTCTTGGAAATATCTTTAAGTGTTCTCTGGCTCACAATGTAGTGCTGGATTTTTTTGTTAGAAAAATTGTTTTTTCTTGTAATAGTTGAACAGATAGATACATTCAATTCAAATTCTATCAGAAAGAGAAACAAGAAAGAGAGAAGACACAGAGATTTTTATTTTGTGAGCGGTTCTTCTCCCACCCCCACCCCCCATATATACATTCACATACAGGAAGTCTTGCATTTTTGTCTTAAAGATTATTTTGTATTAGCATGCTGATAAAATCTGTCCGATCTTTATCTTTTTCTCCTTCTTTTTGCACATCTAATGATTCCCTACATTGAACATTATAAGCATTTTTACATGTTTCCTTCTTGACCCATAACATCAAAATTTGAACTAAAATATTTTTTCAGTAAACGTAGGGAAACATCAGGTTTATTTTTCATATGCTCTTCACACTCCCCACCAACTTATGCTATTTTACTATCAATATTGTCAAAATATATCACCATACCATTATACAATGTCTCTGGTAGGCCCATCACCTAAGCTGAGTTCTACAGATAAAATTATATCCACTATTCAACACAAGCCTTATGCTGATAATTATTCATTTTACTGGTCTGAAGCTCACTCAGAAGTGATTTTTTTCTTTCTTTCACGTTTTATTTCAACATTTAACAGTATTACTAGAATGTATTTTGATACTGGCTATTCTGAGATATTTTTCCTAGTTATTTGGTATGATATCCTAATGTGTTCAGGTCACATTTTAGTGCAGAGCTATACATTAAGTACAAATTTTATGATTTGTTTTGTTCCAGTGCTTTGATTTCTCCTCCACCCCCCATGGACTCCAGTTATGTGTATGTTGGACCTTTGTTGCCTATCTTATCTATCACCTTTTCATATTTTAAAATTCTTTTCTCTATATCTTTTTTATTTCATTGTTTTATGATTTCTATCTTCTATTTATTTCATAATGCTATTTGTGACATTTATCCACTGATTTGTGTCTTCTAGGTTAATCTTCAATATCAAGTATGTATTTTTGTCATTTTAACCCTTTCTGCATAGTATCAGCCCTCTAAGTTTTTCTTTTTATTAGTACTTAATTTCTCAATGTTTTGAATTCTAATTTATGTTGTTCTATTTATACTTTGATTACATCTTAAGTTATGTTATGTTTTTTTATTAGTTTAAATCCTGTATATGTTTTTAGTATGTGTTTCTATTAAGGCCTTTATTGCCTCTTATTCTGCTCATTATTCTTTTGTATCTTATACTAAATTTCTCTTCTCTTTTCCATGACTGATGTTCTTGTACTTTTCAAAATAACTTCTAGTGTAAACAATTTCTTCTCAGTGCTGGTTTCTATTCTGGAAAGGACTTCATTTGATTAATTTCAAAGTAAATTCACGTTCTTCATTACAGAACATGTTGGCATTTTGATCTCTCCATAGTCCTCTTATATTTTCCTGCAAAAGGGAGTTTGATAAACCCTGTTAGTTTTGCCTGTGTTCCCAGATTACTCTGTTGAGACTTCCATTTAAGTTGTGACCCCTCAGTTCTGTAGCAACAACTTAGTAACAATAATGTTTTAGATTTCTCTTGCTGTCATAAATGTAGATTCTCTTAATCTTTCCTCTGTTTCTCCCAAATATTTACATGGTTACAACACGTCTTCTTGCTTTGGATAAATACTTTTTACTCAACATTTTGTAATGTTATCTCACTCGTAATTTTGTAAGGTATCTCAACTGTGTTATACAGAGTGCTCAATCTTTGTTAATAGAGGTATTCATAGAGATTCAAACGCTATATCGCCTCTTGCCTGCCTAACCAACTGATATTTTTATCTAAATACTGAACAATGAATGACAAATTCTTAACAGATGAATCTGGGGATGCAAATGGATGAGCATTTTAAACAAAAGATTTGAGAAATTTGCTGAGTTAAGAGGTTGCATGTCATGTGAACTAGAAATAGAAATCAACTACTTGTCTAGAGAATGGATTATGTGCCATTAACACATTAAAGGTTAAAGTAGATTTTTTTTTTGCAGCTGGGTCACAGGACTCTGAATGATGGTACAATAAATTTCTTACTATTATTTATTATTTTCTTTCTCTCTTCATATTTCTTCAGTTATTGTTGTAAAGCTTCCCTGCTGCTTTTTTTTTAGCATTGGATTGTGACAGATGTTTAATGAAAGTTGAAAGTGTTTTTATTCAATGCCATAAGCTTTTCAGAAGAAAGACAGTATGCAAATTTAAATCATAAATAACTGAAGTGAGAATCGAGATGCTTCCTCAAAGGAATACATAAGCAGTATCTTAAAAAGAGATAAAAAATATAATGACCTCAGATTTAAAGGATTATGAAATTGAAGAGTGCATAATTCCAAGCTGCTTCATTATTTTGGGGAAAAAATTAACTTTGTTTCACTAGAATGTCTACCTAGGCAGAGAAAATATATGACTATAAGGAACATTAGGTAAATGGCTCTGCCAAAAATTACTGTATAATTAGAAAATACCTGGTGAAAGAGAGAAATAAATACAGTTGACAACAGGTTATCTTCCAAAATATTCAATCTTACGGGGGCACTGGTTAAGTAAATTATTACTCCATCCTTTTAATGGAACACTGGTTTTACAATGGGATATTTTTTAAGTTTTAATACAAAAAGAATATATTCATGTTTATGTATAAGTTTATATGTTTCGTTAAGGAGATGCTCACATCAACTTTATGTTTCTTTTCAAGTGGAGAATGTTTCCTTTTTTGATCACTCCTGACCTCTATCATTTTAATCACTCTCTCCTCAAGGTACATGACAAATTTTAATATTACCGGTTCATTTGAGAGGAAATAATTCCTTTCTCACTCTGCAGGGTTCTCTTTGGGCTCAAGCTTTTTGCCTGAAGCAGAAATTCTTTCTTACATCGAGACCATCAATGTAACCAGGGCACCTCAATATTGGGGGGCTCAGCTCCAAAGTCGCCAGTAAACAGGTGGTCATTGTAATTGTGGGGTTCAGTCAGCGGAACATTTGGCTCTCACACTAGGTAACTTAGTGTTTTGGATACCATTACTTTCCCTTTATTTTCTTTCTCTCTTTTTTTTTTTTCCACAAAATGTATCAAGAAGGAGGGTATTATTTCCTAGGACACCACAAAATAATTTCCTGGGTTCATCCAGTGATTCACAAAATCTCAAAGACAGCTATTTGGAAACACACACACACACACACACACACACACACACACAAACTGAAATTGGGATAATTCATATTTCAAAACTCCCTTCTAATTTCAGTTTATAAGAAACTGATGATTTCCACTACTCAGGAATATAGGAGCTGTTGCTTGAATGTTTGAATATTAATCCATAGGAGTACAATGCAAAACATACATACTAATCTGTGGATCTAGAGAGAAGTTAAAATATTCAACTTCCAGTAAATGATTAAGATAATTATGCATAATTTAGGTTTTTAATTCACCTGAACACAAATTCTCATGATATAACTTTAGAGAGAAGATTCAAAAAATCCTAACAGATAAAATGATGGTACAAGATTAAAAGAGTTAAAGTTACTATAGCTGATGTAATTAAAAACCCAAATTGGAGAATTAGCAAAAATCAATCCTAATTTAAAAACTGTAAGAGTCTGTGAATATCATCCAATTATATGTCTATCATTGACTTTAATAGTATATACACTTCAGTGAGCAGACAAAAATGTCTTATATAAATGTCTTACATAAATAAGACATTTTTGTCTGCTCACTGAAGTGTATATACTATTTAGATGTCTCCTTGAGCTTAACTATAACTACTAATGCTATTATAGAGTATTGTGTGTGTATTTTTTAGAAAGCGCACCATGATAACAGGCTATTTAATAATTAATTAATTAAATAACTTAAATAATAATAAATAAATAATATCAGGATATATTTAGTAATGACGGCAGGCTCATAATAACACCTCAAGTTTATTTTTTGTGTAATACAATAAAACATAACATAATTTAATTTTTAAAATTTGTTTCACCAGGATTTTAGATAAGACCATTTTTGGAGATTACATGAGTGCAAAATTCTGACTTGGCAATCAGCTACAATGTGGCTTTACTCAACATAAACTTTCTTTGCTAGTGTCTTTCCTCCTCTTTTGAGAGAACATGGTTAAAAATTAAAGGCAGTAATATTGCATTGGAATGCATACATTAGGAATAATATTTATTTTATGATCTTTATTTTACTGGCACAAGTGATCCTTTTATCGTATGCTGTCCTTGATGTTTAGAAGAAGTTTGATATAGCCTTTGGTAACTTTTAAAGGACTTACTCCCTCTATTCTACTACCCTCTATTGTCCAACATCTTTTGTCATTTGAAAAATATAATAGTGGCCTAACATCCTAACATTTAAAAAAAATATATGTTTATTTTTTAAAATTTTTTTTAAAAAAATTAACATTTATTTATTATTGAAAAACAGAGAAACACAGAGCGCGAGGAATGGAGGGGTAGAGAGAGGGGGAACACAGAATCTGAAGCAGGCTCCAGGCTCTGAGCTGTCAGCACAGAGCCTGACTTGGGGCTCAAACTCACGAACCGTGAGATCATGACCTGAGCTGAAGTTGGTCACTTAACCAACTGAGCCACCCAGGCGCCCCTATGTTTATTTATTTTTGAGAGAGAGAGAAGGAACATGAACAGGGGAGGAGCTGAGAGAGAGGGAGACACAGTATCTGAAGCAGGCTCCAGGGTCTGAGCTGTCAGCACAGCTGACATGGGGCTTGAACTCACAAACACGGTATCATAACCTTAGTTGAAGTTGGATCCCCAAGTGAGAAGCCACCCAGGCGCCCCTAACATCCTAACTTTTATATTATTCTTAGAGCATTAGACTTAATGGCATTTTCCTGTCACTCTAAATCAATCGACATAAGAAGGATATTTATTATATGGAATTGGGTTAATTAGTAGCTAAAAAAACAATATACTTAGTCTGTTAAAATGGTCTTACTCTTCCCTATTTCCCTCTGTAAATGTTATGGAAGCTAGTCACCTTCTTTGTTGTGCACAGCTTATAAAAGATATAAGCACAAATAAATTGGGAAAAGAACAGAAGCAAATAATGCATAATAGAGGAAATCCAATTCTAAATCAATCAGCATGGTTTTGAAAGTATTTTTTTACGTCTCTGGAAATAAGTTTGCAAATCAATCTGCAAGGCAGTGCTGTAACAAATATTCGTCAGAAGGTAAAACTTTTAATAAGGTTTAAAAGAAACCATTCATATATCTATATGAAAAACTGGTAAAACATATTTTGAATCAGCAATAGGTAACAGCGTCTAAAGATTTGCAGATCCTTGAAAATAGTGATTTTGCATGTGAAGATTTATGCAGAGGATACACCCTTTGGAAGGAAAATGATTTTCCCAAAGATACTCATAAAAATGCTTTATTTATAATATTAGGTTTAAAAAGCAAGTCCCAAAACTTATTATTCTATCATTAAAATAATGTTTAAATATGTATAAAGAAAAAAAAAGTTGAAATGCTTTAATGATGATATTTGGTAAAACGCTGGGTGACATAATTTCTTTACGATAATTTTTCATGAGAAAAATACCATATAAATTGTTAAATAAACAAACCAATATTATCTTTAGTCTTCCTGAAAATCCTCTGTATATACCCTCATACCTACCTAATCCATTCAGTCAAAATATCTAGTTCAATTTTGGTATTAAAATTTCTTCTTTTCTGTAAAAATTGTTAGGTCTTAAAATTTGAGCTCTCTCTACATTGCATAAGGTCCAGAATCTGATGTATAATCATAATAAATAAATGTTTGTTAGTTGTACTAGCCAATGAAGCTGAGAATGCATACCTTGTATCCAGTTCTGCTATTTCAAATCATTTGTTACATTATGATGAGTCTTACATGGTCTATGTAATTGTTATGCACACTGACGTTAAGATTCCTTTTTTTCTGCTTGATTTATGTTAGCACTACTTTAGATTTATATAATTGTATATGATTTTTATAAACCTACCATCTTAGAGGCATATTTTTAGTATACTGACATCTGTTGTTGACTTTAACATATCTCAGCATATATTCCAATATTTTTCTAGCTCTACTATACTACATGTTTTTAATATAAATGAATTCCTAAATTTCCCAAATATTTTCATTTTCACTAGAATGTTTACATTCTCTTTTTAACTATCTCAAATCATTCTGTTTTTTTGAGCTCCTGTTTTCTTTTCTTTTTTGTTTTGAATTTGACTTATTTTTAGACTTGATTGCTTTTATTTCAATGTTGCATCAATACTTTTCTTATGCCAACTATGTTGATCAAATAGTTAAGTGTGAAGGTGATCTGGCTTGACAATAATTAGGTGCTTTTTTTATGTGCTTTGACTATTTTAATCACTAAGTACAGAGAAGTGAGAAAAACTAAGTCCTCAAGAGTCTTATCTAGCACTGTACTCACTCATGTTTGCATATCAATACACCGCATATATCACAAGCAGAGGTAATAATTTAAAATTTATTCTGTGTCCTTTCTATAAATTATGACTAGACTTATTGAAATTTCAAAATATTTCTGAAACTATTGCACTCATAGGACATGTGTGAACACATAAGCAAGGTTTAAGAAGTACTAAAATTCAATAACTTTATAACCAGACCTTCAATCAAGAAACAGAGCACCCCAACATACAGAAGTACCTTTTAACACCAGCCAACTTTGATTCCCCTTCTCTGTTCTTACACAAAGCCACTACTCATAATTTATTGTTAATCATCCCTTTGACTTTTTGTAATGGCATTTACTATCTGTGCATACATTGCTAAATAATATATTTAGTTTTGCCCGATTTTTCTTTCTTCTTTCCTTCCTTCCTTCCCTCCTTTCCTTCTTTTTCTATGTTTCTTTTTTTTCTGACTTCCTTCCTTCCTTCTTTTCTTTCTTTGTCTAAATTTATTTTGAGAGAGAGAGAGAGAGACAGAGAGCAAGTGGGGGTGGGGGGGCAGCGTGCATGCAAGAGAGAGAGAGAGAGAGAGAGAGAGAGAGAGAGAGAGAGAGACAGGGAGCGGGAGAGAGAATCCCAAGCAGGATCCATGCTATCAGTGTGCAGCCGGACTCAGGGCTCAAACCCATGAACTGTGAGATCATGACCTGAGTCGAAATCAAGAATCTGATGTTTAATGACTGAGACACCCAGGTGCTCCAGTTTTGCTTCCTTTAATGATTGTTTACTTATATAGAATCCTCTTGTTTGTATCTTTCTGTGTCCATTTTGTTGTCAAGCCACATTAGTATTCTAGTGGTTCATCTGTGCTAATTTTGGGCAACAGTAATTTTATTCTTTTTCACTGCTATAAAATATCCTATTACATGAGCATTTTACCATGCATATGTATATTCCACCATTGATAGGCATTTGAGTTGTTTCCAGCAATTTTTATTTCAATTTAAAATTATGCTCTTTGGGTATATAACTGACATAATACTTAATGATATCATAATGAGACATGGAAAATGTGCTAACGCTAACAAAAAGTTTTATAAACTTCATTTTTAATCTCTTGTTCCCCTCCTGGTATCTAATCACTGGAAATTCTTGATTTCACCTTTTCTATCTACTGTTTCTTGTTTCAAACTCTTGGAATGTAATTTCTTTGTCTTGACTCAGCATTACCAGATTAAACAGTTGATGCCTTCTCAATGACACTGTCCTGATATTATAACTGCCCATAACAAAATCATTTCTCGCAGTGGTGTTCTGGAGATGGTTGTTACTAGCCACCAATAATTAAATTTTCTTTTCAACTCCATCTTCATTGAGATGATGTTGGTAGATTGAAATCAGTCAAGGCAGGAATATTTATGCCATGAAAATTAGCAAATGGTACCAACCAGGCCCTCCCAACCCCAGCCATATGTGAACTATTTATCAGCACATCACTGAATCTTTGGAAGTAGAAAGAACATAGAGTATAGATTCAAACATATTAGGCTCTAATGCCAACTGTTACTGGATATTTAATCTTCTAAAAGTATCTAAACCTCAGTTATTTATGTATATAATACAGACAGAATATTTTTTAATGTAATAATAGTTAAATGTACAATGATATGTAATGACACCAGTCAGTCAATCACTTGGAACAGAATGTGTCCATTTAAGTATTAACTTCCTTTCCTTATGTAATTGGGAAAGTTATCAGTAAAGTTTAGAAAATAAATTGAATACAGTTATATTTTTTTCACCTTAAAGTAGTCAAAATCTGGTATTTTAGTTTCTGGATCCCAAACTACATGTGTGTTCTTTTGGAAAGTATAAACGTGAAGGTCAAGTTTGTGTGCTCATCAAGTAATGGTCTTTCAAAAGTAGAAGAAGCTTTAATGTTAACTGTAGAAACTCAGTTATTTTAAAGAAGTTAAATTTCTATTTATGCTTATTTTCTAGAAAAAAGTATTCCACTTGACCTTACTATTTCACATGATAAAATATACTTAAAATTATAAATTTAATATACTTTGTGGCCTCAGTAATTATACTTTCCTATTTTTCTTCTGTAATACTTTACTTAGAATGTGTTATAAAGACAGCTTAATTATTGAGGAAATAATCATTAATGCCAGTAAAAGCCTTCATATCCTCCCCAAGCCAATGAACTATTTTTATTCATTTCCAAATCCCAATCTAATTAAATGCTAAAAGACTAATAATCTAGGGTTGAATCCAATTTCATTGATAATGTTCTCAGAATCATACAGAATGTTATCTTATGATTTTTACACCATATAATGAAAGCATTTCTAGCAGATAATGTCAATAGCAGTAATTTATTTATTAATCCAATAAACATTTTTAAAATAGAGCATTATGCAAGGTACTGTGCTAGGCACCATATGCATTCAAAGCTGAGTGGGGCACATTCTCTTCTATGAGGCAACTCTCATAAGCAGATAAAGTAGGGTATGGTTCCTAGTGAAAGGTACAAAGCTTTCATGAAACATGAAACATGTTCTGATATAATACAATATGAATGTGGAGAATGGAGATATTGCCTCCAGCTTAGAGTGGACCAATAGTGGTGGTTGAGCAAAGTAAGGTGACTCTTTTTTCTAAAGTTATCTAAAAGATGACTGGGATATGAGCGTGCAGCTGGTGGGGCAGTAGACAGGTACAGGGGGAGAAGGGAGAGTAAAACTCCCTAGTATGATGGCAACAGTGAGTCCAGGGAAGCAGCCTTAGATGGTACAGGAAGACTAGTAAGATAAGCGACAACACATAAATATCTGTTCTTTTTTTATATACATGATTATTCCAGAAAATATCTAAAATGCTTCATTGAACCATAATATTCTCTTTGAACTAGGCATTTCAATACAGATAAAATATAAACAGAGAGGAATTTTGTGTTTTCCATAATTAAACATAATAACTGCTCAATAGATGTTTATTGGTAATTACACCATACCAACTCATGAAATGAAAAGGAAATAAATTTCAAAAATATATAATATCACTTTCAAATATATGAAACAACAAATACATGAAACAACACTGATAGTTATTATCGGCCCTAAGAGAGAGAGAGACTTAAGCAAGGAGAGCTATGCCTTACTTTGCTTGTGCCCCAAAGGGCTAGCAAAATGTCTAGAATTAATTTAGGATTCAATATATGTTTGTTGAGTTTATTCTGAAATGCAAATGTTAAGTGTAAACTTAAAAGTTACATAAGGCTGGGGCACCTGGGTGGCTCAGTTGGTTAAGCCTCTGACTCTTGATTTCGGTCATGATCTCACAGTTTTGTGAGATCGAGCCCAGCACTGGACTCTGAACCAGGCATGGGATCCTTTCCCCCTCTCTTGCTGTCCACCCCCGACTTATGTGGGCATGCACGTGCTTTCTCTCTCTCTGGTGCTCTCAGAATAAACATTTCTTAACAGTTACATATGACTTACGTATACCATACACACTACATATTTATATATAGCAATAAATAATATTATAAGAATTAATATATCTAATATACATATACATATAATATTTATGAGTAAAGTTAAAAGAGGCCTATGTAAACATGTTTTTCTTCTAAGTATCCCACCAAGAAATGCACGTATTCCCAATTTCTGGGAACAAAGTTTTCTTGGCATCTTTCTCATTAAAGTGAACAAAGCAAAATACCACCAAAGCAGATGGCATGTTTTCAACCAACTTGAAATCTCAATGTATATATATTTAATGTTTTTTCTTAAATAAAATTCATTACCACTTATTTACATATTCAGTTTTATTGGATGTGTGCATTCTGCTTAATTATTAGGAACGATGCCAGTTCATTCCCAAGTTTTTAAAAAAAATCTGAAAACATTTATGAAATGCCTACCATATGTTAGCATGCAAGTAGAGGTTGCAGAGATAAATGAAACATCGTCATACTTTGAAGGTCTTCACAGTTGAGAAGGGTGACAGTCATACAAATGAATGTCATAAAATATGATATATGATAATTATGGAATTTTGTATCAAGTAATGTGAAAGCATAAATAAATGAATGAATGAATCCACTTCATGATAGCTTGCCTGTGTGTTACTCATATTTAAATATGAGTTTTTTGTGTAAAGTATTAATTAAAACTACAATAACATTTCTTTTTCCTGTAAACATTTCAAATGTCCTGTAATTTGGGGGGAAATATATCTAACAACATAAGCTCATCAAGAGCAGATAATGATCACAAGTGAGAATGCTATTTTTTTTCCAAAACAGCCTTATGATATGACAGCTTTTCCTAATTTATGACCTGCGCAACAGTTCTAAAAGTCAGTCTTCATTCCTCTCAGCCTTGAGCTGTACCAGAAAAGGAATTCAGAGACCAAAAAGAATATATCATCCAAGAGATTTAGAGCTTCTCTGGCTCTCTTGAAGAATTAAAAATCATTTATGAGCATTGTCATATTCATAAATTACATTTATTAGAGAGGCTCATTGCTTAGAAACCTTTGGACGCATTTACAAAAGTAAGAAGACAAAATCTACCACTGCATCTTCAATTAATAGGCAGCAGAAAAGCAAAACATACTTAGCCACATGAAACACAAATGAAAAACAGGCTCAAATAAAATATTTTCTAAATCTCAAGAATATGAAGAGCTATACTAGCATTTCGAAGTTGATGCTGGCTTTGGAGAAAGAGTCGTATTTTATGTGCACGTTACCCAGTGACATATATTCTAAGTTTGGGGACATGTACAAGGTTAAGTGTACAGACAAGCCTACTAAAGAGAATGAGAATTAAAACCAAAACCAAGGGGCGCCTGGATGGCGCAGTCGGTTAAGCGTCCGACTTCAGCCAGGTCACGATCTCGCGGTCCGTGAGTTCGAGCCCCGCGTCAGGCTCTGGGCTGATGGCTCGGAGCCTGGAGCCTGTTTCCGATTCTGTGTCTCCCTCTCTCTCTGCCCCTCCCCCGTTCATGCTCTGTCTCTCTCTGTCCCAAAAATAAATAAAAAACGTTGAAAAAAAAAATAAAAAAAAATAAATAAAAAAAAAATAAATAAAACCGAAACCAAAATAAAGAGTACACTTCCAGATTTTCAAATGAGGCCACATAATCACACGGGAAACAAGAGTTTTGACTGAGATCAGCATGATTTTGGGTACACTCCATAACACCAAATGCAATTGTATTACACTGCCATTTAAATTATTTGATCACTTTCCCTTTGCTGGAGGGATTTAGTATTTGCCCAGATTGATGTCAAACAGAATGTGAGTTAAAAACATTGTGTGTTGGGAAAACATATTTTTGAAGTTTCTTTCTTTCTTTCTTTTTTTTTTTTTTTTTTTTTTTTTTGTGGTTGTTGTTAGAGCAGGGGAGGGAAGGGCAGAGAGAAAGAGAGATAATCCTAAGCAAGCTCCATGCTGTCAGCACAGAGCCTGATGTAGGGCTCCATCCCATAAACCATGAGATCATGACCTGAGTTGAAATCAAGAGTTTGGTCCCTTAACTGACTGCCACCAAAGCATCCTGGAAAACACTTTTTTATATCCCTTGATGTCCATTATGGGTTAAACTGTGTCCCCAAAAAGGAGACATGTTGAAGTCCTAACCCTGGGAAATTCTGAATGTCATACCTTATTTAAAAATTGGGACTTTGCAGATGTGATCAAGTTAAGGTGAGATCATACTGGATAAGAGTGAGCCCTAATCAAGGTCTGATGTGCTTATAACAAGAGGGAAAATTAGATAGCAACATACAGAGAAGGCCATTTGGAGATGGAGGCAGATATGGGGGCTATTCATCTATATACCAAGGAACACCAGTGATTGCTGGCAAATACCAAAAGCTAGAAAGGGCAAGGAAGAATCCCTCCGAGCCTTCAGAGGAAGTGCAGACCTATTGATTTGGGGCTTTTAGCCTCCAGACTCAAGAAAATAAATTAATATTGTTAGTAACACTTTGTTATAGCAACTCCAGGAATCTAAATCAATGCTTATTCCAGAGATGAAAACATGATATAAATAAATGCTATAGTTTACCACTCAGATAATTCTCTAGACAAAAGATTAACCAAAGTTTCTATAAAGGGCTAGATAGAAATATTTTGGTTCATTAGGTCATATGATCTCTGTCACAATTATTCAACTCTGCCATTGTCGTACAAAAACAGCCACGGGCAATACATACACAAATGAACATAGCTGTTTTCCAATAAAGTATGATTTACAAAAACAGGTGGCTCACTCATGGTCTAGACTCTGTCTCATTCTGTTTTACTTCATTTTTCTCATTTTCATATATTTTTCCTGTTTTATTTCCTTTGGGCTGGTATGCGGAAACATGCTCTGTTATTGGCTTTTAGATAGATATCACTTTGGATATGTTACCCAGATGTGACAGACAAAATAATGTCTGAAAGATGTCCATATACTAATCCTTGCAACCTGTGTATATGTTACCTTACATGGCAAAGTGTACTTTACTGATATAATTAAACTAAGGATGTTTTGATGGTGAGATTATCCTGTATTATCTGTGTGATCTTTGGAATGGAATCATAAAGGTCTTTATAATGAGGCAGGGAATTTACAGTCAATAAAGCAATATGAAGGGGGTGCCTAGCTGGCTCAGTCGTTAAGTGGCCAACTCTTGATTTCTACTCAGGTCATGATCTCATGGTTTGGGAGTTTAAGCCCGAGGTCAAGTTCCCCACTGGAGCGCTTGGGATTCTCTCTCTCTCTCTCTCTCTCTCTCCCTCTCTCTCTCTCCCTCCCTCCCTCCCTCCCTCCCTCCGTCCCTCTCTCCCCCCCTCTCTCTTTCTCTCTCTCAAAATAAATGAATAAATGTTAAAAAATAATAAACATTTAAAAAATTGCATGAAGACAAAAGCCAAGAGATAAAGAGACACTGGAAGGTGACACACAGCTGACTTGAATATGGAGTATAGCGCCATGAGTCAAGGAACGTGGGGGATTTCTAAAGGCTAGAAAAGACATGGAATCAGGTTCTTTCCCAAACTCCTAACAGGAAGGTAGCCTTGTCTATCAATTTTACAAGTCTGACATCCAAAACTATAAGATAATACATTAATATAGTTTTAAGCACTAAATGTGTGATAATTTGTTCCAATAGCAATATTTAGGTTTTTGCTTCTTATATTCCAAGCATTTGTTTTAGACTCATTTCCATGTAATAGAGCCACTAGTAAGTGAAATTCAACAATTTATTCAGTGTTTATTGCTGGGCATACTCCATAATCCAAGGCCTATACACTGGGGCCCTGCTTTTCTGACTAAGAGAAGAAAATATGGATCAGAAAAAACAAAAACATAATTAAACTTCTCAAATGTGAGCTATCCTTGTTGGATCATTGTAATGGCTAAATGCGGCTTTCCATGTATGGTAGAATGTCCAAACCTACTACTGAAAAATAACTGAATTGGATACACAATTCTCTTGATCTTAGATCTACAGGCCTGTGACAATTTTGGGCTGGCATTCCTTTCTCTACTGGAAGCAAAGTTCCAATTGGGAAAGACTACCATTCAATATAGTTAGGAGATGCATAAACCAATATTGGAAATCCATTCTTGTAAGATTACTATAAGAAAAAGGCAATCCTCAGAGTGTTTTCTGGAAAGAGGGATCTCACATACATCTCTGGAGATTGAGTTCAACACCAGTTTACAATTCTTTCCCAAACATTCAGGAGTGAACAACTCATAGGATGTGCAATAAATATAGCACTCCAGATCTAGGGAATACAGGTACTGTCGAGCGCTCCTGGTATGTTTACATATTTCCTGTGAAATTCAGTGTTGAACCTAAACATGTACCCTTGAGCCTGACAGAAGACTCTCTCCTTTCATTTCCTTCTCATTCCTTCCTCTATGTCATAACAGCATCCCTGCATCCTTAGTGTCCCCAGCTAGAACCACTTCTCACTCAGGCTCCACTGGGGAGCTGAAATTCCTTTGCTGCTACTTTTCCAGAAGAGACAAAGTGCAATAGAAGATATACCTGAGAGATAAAACAAAACAAAAACAAAAAAAATAACACCCCACAAATTGAACTTGCTATATAATTTTAACAGATGGTTATCCATATGAAAAGAGAGCAAGCCACTGTAATAATTCAAAAACTCTTTGCATTAGTCAGTGGTGTCTGATGATGACTACATCAACTGGAATGTGGTAATGTCATTGAAGCCTGATTTAAAAGCATAAAGACAGGGTGGTATAGATCATAAAAGAATGATTACAATTCTAAAGACTTTTAGCGGGGGGAAAAACTGTCTGAAAGGGAACCTCAGAGCAAAAGCAAACAGATGACAAGGAAAAGACTGTTCAAGGAAACTATTCCATCATCCATGCTGTTGGTTTCTAAATCTGATGACAAGTAATTTTTACCATATTTCTACCTGCAGAGCAACAGAGATTTCCTAATACATAAAAACTTCATGGTTTTATTACCTCACAGTTCTTCTTATGCATTTTGAAGTGAATACATTTGCACTGACCAAAACTCCATAACTGAAGGAACTGATAAATCGTTTCACTTGTATTTGTGTCAACACAACTCTAGGGTTTATGAAATTATCAATTCTTTAATGTTTCCAATTAATGACTGCAGGTGACAGACACTTTCAGATATTCTTTTGTTTCCCATGAGCTGTTTATTTTTCAAAATATACACTTTAAGATCCATGAACTTTGAACTTTTAAAAAACATTTCATTAAAGTGTAATGCACATTGGGGTGCCTGGGTTGTTCAGTTGGTTAATGACTATTTCAGCCCAGGTCATGATCTCATGGTAGTGAGATGGGGTCCACGTGGGTTTAGGATTAGGATTCTCTCTCTCCTTCTCCCTCTGCCTGTGCCCATGCACACACGCATACACGTGCTTGCACATGCGCTCTCTCTCTCTCTTTCTCAAAAAGCAAGTGTAACACACATAAAAAATGTAAATGTAGAGATCAACAAATAGTCACAAACTGAATACCCATGTAATCACCACTACATGAAGAATGGACTGTTATTATTGCCAGAAGCCTCCCTCCAGAACATTTCCAACCTCTATTACCTTCTCCCTCCCCTCTCCCCCGTCAAAAACAATGAGGCTTCTACCTTATGATATCATATATTAATATTGTTTTTAATCGTATATACATATTATTATAAATATGCATTATTTTGTATCCATCTTTGTTTGCTGATATTACCTTTATGAAATTCACCCATGGTGTTTGTATAACTGTAGTTCCCCTATTTTTTTTTTTTTAATTTTTAAAAAAAATTTAATTTTGAGAGAGAGTGTGTATGAAACCTGGGGAGGGACAGAGAGAGAGAGAAAGAGATCTTGGAATAGTTTCCTTGAACAGTCTTCTCCTTGTAATCTGTTTGCTTTTGCTCTCAGACAGTTTTCTTCCCCCACTGAAAGTCTTTAGAATTCTAATCATTCATTTATGATCTATACCACCCTGTCCTTATGCTTTTAAATAAGGCTTCAATGACGTCTTGGGATCAAGGTGGCTGCACTCTGTCAGCACAGAGTCCAAAACCGGGCTTGAACTCACAAACCTAGAGATCATGACCTGAGTGGAAATCAAAAGTTGAACGTGGGGCGCCTGGGTGGCTCAGTAGGTTGAGCTCCTGACTTCAGCTCAGGTCATGGTCTTACAGCTCGTGAGTTTGAGCCCCACGTCGGGCTCTGTGCTAACAAACAGCTCAGGGCCTGGAGCTTGCTTCAGATTATGTACCTCTCTCTCTCTTCCCCTCCCCTGCTCTTGCTCTGCCTCTCTCTGTCTCTCAAAAATAAATAAATGTTAAAAAAAATTTTTTTTTAAAGAGTTGAACGCTTAACCAACTGAGCCACACAGGTGTCCTTCCCCTATTTTAAATTACACAGTATTTAGTTGTGCTGCTAGAGAACTATCAAAATTCTTATCTTTGGATTAGTTTTGGAATATTGAAATGCACATTTTTATACACGTGTATATTCAAACACATGCAAAATCAGATAAATCAGTCATTCATTATGTTTAAGCTCCTACAGAAATTAGCTATGCCATGAGCAGCTCTGAGGTGGGGAAATTTCTCTTGGCTGAAGCCACATATATAAATAAATAAAGATATTATTTATGTATCCTTAAAGCCTTTCTCATATCCTTCTGGGATATGAGAATCACTGTTTAATTTATTCTGGGAAAAGAATCTGGGAAAAGAATCACTGTTTAATTTAATTGTTAAGAATGCTATTCTCGGGGTGCCTGGGTGGCTCAGTTGGTTAAGTGTCTGACTTTGACTCAGATCATGATCTGATGGTTTGTGGATTTGAGACCTACATTGGGCTCTGCACTGACCGTGTGGAGCCTGCTTGGGATTCTCTCTCTCTGTCTCCCTCTCTCTGCCCTCTCCACTTGCAGTTTAAATACATACATACATACATACATACATAAACTTAAAAAAATGCTATTCTCTTCTTTCATATGGGGAGTTTTGTTAGTTTATAAGAGAAGTATCTATCAAACTGTAGATCAAATAAGAAAATTTACTTTATAGTTAATGTGAAGTTTTGTCATGCCATTCTATGCCAGGAAAGTTCATACATAATTTTAAAGGGAATAATTTATGCTATTTCTATTACTATTGTTACTGTT
The DNA here is from genome assembly GCF_023721935.1 of Panthera uncia. Classification (NCBI taxonomy): domain Eukaryota; kingdom Metazoa; phylum Chordata; class Mammalia; order Carnivora; family Felidae; genus Panthera; species Panthera uncia. The sequence goes on from NW_026057580.1 coordinate 95,743,266, forward strand.
TTAAAGAGTTGTCACAACCTTTGATTTATAGTATTTTTCCCAGTGCTGGATACAATATAAAGTTCTGGAAACTATTAGTTCTTGTATTATTAGGCATTTTTATATATCTCATATCCTATAGGCATTTCCTAATATGAATGAAGGTATGATCCAAAGGCTTTGATCACTAATACTGGAAATGTTTCCCAAACCTACAGGTCATGATTTCTTAAACATTGAGTAATTAATATTTATTGCTAATTCTACAACTATATTACACATAAAAAAAGAAAAGTCTGCATGGCAGAAAAAGGTTAAGTCTGGGAGTAAAATGAATGTGGTTTCACATGTCACTTGTCTCGAAAAAAATAGAGAGGAGCCAAGAGTCATTTTATATGAAACTCACTGAACACCCAACCTGGAAAAATAGGATGTATTGTCTAAAAAACAAAACTATGTTTTTGCTTCTATTTAGGCCAACACACACTATACATACAACTAATGATGCTTATAATCATTGGTTTATTTAAAAATACCTTTCCGTATTCAAATTTTCTGATATTTTTACCAAGAGAAATGTGTGGAGTCATAATTTAGTATCACCATCAATTTTCCTGAAAACTTTCCCAGAAATTATTATTTTAAAGTTTTATTTAGCTAAAAGTGAAGTGTACATTTAGATATCATACTTCATATATTGACAAATGTGATTTTGTGTGTTAAGTATAGTGTCAGAATAAGTGACCAACATGTGAAGAAAATAATATGTAGATATTTTTACTCATTCTGTGACATAATCTTTGAATTTATGAGAGTTAAATATTAGTCTACTGACCCATTTATTTCTTGATATTTCTTGATTTTTCTTAATATTATGTTCTAAATGGATATATTGACTTCATATATGTTAATTTTTTTTATAATCTTACTTCATTCCAAGCCTAGATGAATTCTCTGGTGATTTCTAACAACACACCTAAAGAGAAATAACATAGGTTTTACACAAGATTTTCTAAAATAATGAAGGAGAGGAGATAATGTCCAAGTCATTCTAAAAGAACAGCACTGTTCTGATACCAAAGCCTGTCAAACTCATTACAAGTAAACAAATATACAGACCAAAATTTTGATGATCATAGATTCAATAATTATTTTTTAAATATTAGCAAAATGAATCCAATAATGCATAAAAGTGGTAATACATCATGACCACATATGTTCTAATCTCAGGAATGAAAGGCTATATTCACATTAGAATAGCAATTAATGTAATTTGCCATATTAACAGACTAAAGAATAAAAACATGTTCTTCTTAATAGATGTACAAAACAGTACAGTATTTGATAAATTAACATCCACTCCTGAAAACAACTCTCAGAAAACTAAGTGCAGAAGGTAATTCCCTCAACTGATAAAGAACGTCTTTGAAAAACCTACCACAACATCACTAAAAAATTGAAAAACTTAATGCTTTCCCTCCCCTAAAATGAAGAACAATTCAAAGATATCCTGTCTCCCCACTCATATTCATTATTGTACTAAAGATACTAGCCCATGCAACAAAAAAAGAAACACAAAATACTGAGGTTAAAAAAGAGATACTTAACAATATGGGTTTGAATGGCGTGGGTTCACTCATATGTGATTCTTTTTTCATAAATACAGTACATAGAGTACTATAAAGTATTTTCTCTTCCTTATAGTTTTCTTAATAACATTTTCCTTTCTTTTTATCATAAGAATACAGTATATAACACATATAAAATGCAAACTATGTGTTAATTGACTGTTTATGCTATCAGTAAGGATTCTGGTCAACAGTAGGCTATTAATAGGTAAGTATTTGGGAAGTCAACATTTATGTGTGAATTTTCAACTGCCCTCACATTGTTCAGGGTCAACTGTAAAACTCTTTCTTCAAAAACAACACAATCATCCCGGGCGCCTGGGTTGCTCAGGGTTAAGCGTCCAACTTTTGCTCATGTCATGATCTCATAGTATGTGAGTTTGAGCCCTGCATTGGGCTCTGTGCTGACAGCTCAGAGCCTGGAGCCTGCTTCGGATTCTGTGTTTTCCTCTCTCTCCACCCCTCCCCTGCTTGTGTTCTGTCTCTCTCTCTCAAAAATAAACATTAAAAATTTTTAAAAAAATAAAAAAATAACACAATCATCCAAGCAACAATGAGATCAACAGTAATGTACTAGACTAAGGGAATTTAAGATTGCATGATACAAACATTCAAATATCAGTTATATTTAATAACTACATCAATTGTGATTCAAATAAAAAGGCAAGTATATGATTTACAATAATATCAAGACATATATATATATATATATATATATATATATATCAACTATACTTCAATTAAAACATTTTAAAAAAGAAATGATCTGATTAGGGGTAAATATGACAAAATATATGTGAGACTTTTTCACTGAAAACTGGAAAATATTGCTAAAATAAAATAAAAAAGACCTAAATGAATGAAGCTATGTACAATGTTCATGTTTCACAATATAATTAAGTCAACTCTACCCAAAATGACCTATTGATATATCATGAATCCAATAAAAATTCTAGCAGGATTTCTGTAAACTCAAGAAACTCATTCAAATAGTTATATCATCATGAAAAGGACCTAACAGAGCCAAAACAATTTGGAGGAAAAGATGACTCTGGATATTTATTTTATCTGACTTTTAAATTTTCATTACACGCAGTTGTGTATGTAAGGCGCTTGGAAGTCATCACTCCATCCTAACAGATAAAAAGCTGAATAGACTGAAAAAAATTTACAACTATTTTTAGATCCACAGGAGAAAGGAGGACACAGGGAAAACCACAGATCCCAAGACTGGAGAATAAAACAAGCAATCACAAGGTGTAACGACTTATCAGAGCAGAAACTCCTGAGGGGAAATTGACACAGGAAGTACTGAGGTAGGAAAAGCTGAGCTGCAATTGATGAATTATTGGAGGCTCAGTGTGGACAAAGTCCAGGAAGACCCATTCCTAGTGCCTCCCCCATCTACCAATATTGTGGGATGCACCTCTAGGAGATGGACCAGGTTCCCATAGTAGATATGAGAGAAAAATCCTCTCTTGCTTTTGCCTGAGGTGGGAGGAGAACCATTTTGAAATAAGCCAGAGCATTCTGTTCTTTTGGACAAGGCCTACCTCAGGAGAAATGTGTTAAGCAGAACTTAATATGCTAGGATACTATGTGAACCAGCCTGAGGGAAGGGAAATATTCAAATCCAACTGGCTCTAGCCATGCTAGCTTGCGTAAAAGGGGAGAAAAAAACCGTGATAAATATTTGTGAAGTTCACTGTTCAGAGGCACAGGCTAGCCAACAGACTGAAACCCAATCAAAGGAATATAAAATGCTTCCCTCACCCCACTGCTCACCATCATGTTAATAAAGACCTCTTCATAGCAGTTGTTTTTACCTGGTACAAAATGTCTGGCAATCAAGAAAAAGTACAAGGCATACCAAAGTCAAAAAACACAATTTGAAGATATAGAACAAACATCAGAACCAGATAGATCTGAGACACTGGAATTTGAAATAACTCTGATTAATATGCGAAAAACTCGAATGGATAAAGCAGGTAGCATGCAAGAAGATGCAGGTAAGCTAAGCAGAAAGATAGAAATCCTAAGTAAGAATAACAGTAATAAAATACTAGAGATAAACACACACACACACACACACACACACACACACACACACACACAGCACTATAATAGGAATAAGAATCACTAGGGAAGAAGAAGGAAATAATTTTTGTTTTCTGGAAAAAGAGAACAATGGCAGCTGACATGTTCTTATGAGTTCTTAAAATGCAAGTACTTAAATCACACCCCTTACCAGTCATTTTTAAGCACTCAGTAAATGTTATTATAAATATTATGGGTTCTTGGTTATATTCAATAATATAATGATTCAGTTTTCTGGAGTCACTCTGTTCCTATCTCAGCTACCATATCATTAGCTGAATGACTGTAACACAATGGTGTTATTGTTTAAATTCCCTGATTGTTTTAATTATAAAAGTAACATGAAACAATCAACTTATACTTCTAAAACCAACATCCATCACATGGTAAAGCACTTGAAATTTTCTTGTTTTTTAAAATGTTTATTTGTTTATTTTGAGAGAGAGTGCAAGTGGGGAAGGGGCAGAGAGAGAGGGAGACAGAGAATCCTAAGCGGGTTCTAGGCTCTGAGCTGTCCACACAAAGCCCGATGTGGCACTTGAACCCACAAACTGTAAGATCATGACCTGAGCTGAAGTCAGCCATTTAACCTACTGAGCCACCCAGGCATCCCTTGAAATTGTCATTATTGGCTAAAATTCAATTCATACCAAATATTCATTTTATAAGGATTATCATATTTTATCTTTAAAATAGCCTTATGCATATCATGTTTTTATTATATATATTTTAATGAAAATTGTACTGCCTAGAATAAAGGGAATTCTTTCAAATCCATATAGCCAGCAAATGTAGGATTGATATTTAAACTTCTCAGTGTGACTCCAGCACATATTCATCTTTTATAAATGCCATTTTAAATCATACACATAAATTGCAAAGTTATAAAGTATTCAGTTTTTGCATTAAGAACTTATTTCTTAAATATTGTGGGTAATCACACTGCTGTGGAACACATCTAATTTGAACTCATCTTTACAAATCCTAAAGCATAATTTCTAACTACCTTTATTGGGGGTTTAGTTGGGGGCAGGGATGTGTCAGGTTCCATAGATAGGCTGGAACTCCTGACAAGGGATTCAGCACTTCAGCTCAAAAGAAAATCTACCAAAACATCAATCAAAGAAAAGACATAGGAAAACCATAAGAAAACAAGCCGAGGGTTGCTGGAGGTGGAGGTAGATGGGGGGATGGGTTAAATGGGTGATGGGCATTAAGGAGGGTACTTTTTGGGATGAACACTGGGTGTCGTATATAAGAGATGAATCACTGGGTTCCACTACGGAAGTCATGACTACACTGTATGTTAACTAACTTGAATTTAAATTCGAAAAAAAAAAGAAAGACATTAGAAAGTATCTAGTGGAATTTGTTCTTGTTTGGTTATTTGTAACAAGAAATAATGTGATGATCAATACTCAGGTTGATAAATATGTTTTGCGTAAAGAAAAACATAATGCCAGAGATAAGGTTACAAATAAGATAACTGGCATACAGGAAAATATTCTACTCTCTCAAAACACACAAGGAACATATTTCAGAATCAGCATCTCAGAAACAGATTTCTTGATGATTTGTGTGTCTTGAAAATGAATTAGGAAGGTACATGATAATCTATTATAGCTCTTCAAACTACTAATCTTAACTTCATAAGAAACCCTAAAAGTCTAAAACTATTTGTCAAGTGGCAATACACTGAGTACTGTATTATGTTCTCTTGGCAGTGTATTGAAATATTTGTAATTTTCATGTTTTATAGTTCCCCAGAATCATTAGCACACTTTCATTTTAGAGGCTGTGCTAAATTCAGCACTGGAGTCAATCGTTTGAGGAAATGAAAGTGAGGGGTAAGATTCATTTTAATAGTTGGGGAACTCGACTGGGAAAATGATCTGTCAGTATTTTTCTGGAACACAACACTCTATGTAATTAGATTGGTGGAATGAAGGGAGATAGAAAGGACAAGATTAGAGATGTTCTTTGGGGAATAATTAGCCTTGAGAATGCAGTTAAAACTATGTGAGCATAAAAAGTTGCATAGTCAAATCTTGAGGGAAAAGAAGAAAGAATATAGAAAGATTAAGAGCGATTGAGAAGGACATCGTGATAGAAGTAGAGGGCAAAGGGTAGACCTTAGAACTAATGGAATTTTCTTTACTAGAACTGAATCATTAAACATTCTTCTTTGTGGCTGTTGTTAAATTGTGTGTGTTTATAATACACGGATATCTTTTGCACTTTAATTCAAGTTATAAAATATCACTTTGTTCATGCTCTCCATTAAATTATAGAAGGCTCGAAGAAGAAATTACATCTTTTAGTTTATTATGCATTATGCCATGCATATAACATTAATTATTATGTAATACTGTGCAAGAAAACCTTAGGGATTTTTACAGAGATATCATCACAGGTCATAGATAATTTTATTTTTAATGCATTGTTTGACAAACTCAGTACAAAAATTTACTCTTTGCTTCTAGAAAGATAGGTTACTTGCCAAATGCCCACTACAGATCCTGTAAATAAACGCAAACTTATATTGAGTTAGGAGGTGCTGACCTAGGTAGGCTACTACTGGAGGGTTCTTTTCAAAGTATTAGTTTTTACATTTAAAATCCATCTGAATCTTATGTTATTACAACAATGTCTTTAATATAAACATTTTCCTCTGATATATGTGGATTAAATCAGGAGGTAGGAAAATGTTAAACCTTTATCATGTGGCCCTGCCAAATTATCTGGAATAACCCTGAATATGCATAGGGGTGTTGTTATCTGTTTGAGCAGTATAACCGTATGGGAAAAAACATAAACATAGACATGGGAGGGCCACTCCGACATGACAACATGAGGAGCTCCACAGATCGAAACCTCAGTGAAACTGGTGAAAATTAAAAAAACTACAATGGTTTTAAAATTCTTTGGAATAGCCTTAAAGTTATATAATAAATAAATATATGTCTGTTCAAATACATCCACATAAACTGAGTAAGAACTGAGAGAGTCTTTGATCATTGAACCAACACCCACGCTCTCCCTTTTCCAGCTAGAGAGGGAAACTCTACACTGAAACTCCACAATGTTTCAACTAAAAACACAGGGTTCCACCTGCACCCAGATCCCAGTAGGAGCGCTATCTTCTTGGGAAGGGAGAACATTAGCATTTCTCATCCTATTCCCTGATATCTGTTGGTGAGGCTAAGTTCCAAGTGAGTGTGATAAACTTGTTTCTTCCACCCACCCCCCATTCATGGTATGGAAGCTGTATCTTGCGTACAACACTGCGGAAAATTCTGGGGCCTCAATCACCCTTACCCTGACTTATGGGGTGGAGTTTCCACAGCAAGAAAGTAAGCCAAGGAGACCTAAAACTGCTGCCCCAACCCTCCACTAAGCATTCAGCATCTAAAGTCACTCAGAGAGATACCATAGATAAATGCTTTGTAGTCTTTGCTAGGGTAATGAGGATCTTTTCTTTACACTGGAGAAAGACTTTCTTAAGGAGGGCAAACACATACATTTCCTTATTCTTATTTAGAAAGCAAGTAGAATGTTAGAGGCTATATACATTGGAAAGAAATCATCAGGTTTTGAACCAGTTTTCTTAGGTCCTAGTATTCAGTATACTCAGCAGAATAATGAAGCTTGGGAACGTGGAAGCAAACTGGACTGTGCTACCACACCACCATTTTAATCCCACTCATTGCAAAAGAGCTTCTGAGAGTCGGAAGGACCTGGGTTAGAGAAACAATGTAAATCACTCTCCCAGATCTGGCCTCTCTTAGTGAGATACAATTCCTCCCCTTTCCTGACAGTCTATACAGATATATGATTTTATTTCACATGGCGAGTCAAAAAGGCTTCCAGAAAAATCAAGGATTTTTCAATCAGTGATTCAAGGTAAAAGAGGAACATTTATAATATCTACACCCTGTGTTAACTGAAGAAACCTGATCTATGTGGGTTTTATATACACCAGAGAAGTGATTTGATTGTTTCTGTTAGAGTGAGTAAAATTTTGCATACAGTAGCTGAGGTGTGAAAGGCAAGGTGCTAAATACAGTGACTAAAGCCTTAAAAGGAAATAAAGTGTTAAATCTGTTAATTGAATGGTTGAAAATGTAAATGCTGTGTATACTAGATTACACACAAAGAGTATGGCCATTCCTGGGTAGTTGTTTTTCACTTTTCTTTTACAACTCTAAAATATATGCTTGCTCAACTCAGTTTCCAGGAGGATGTTTATTTTTTTTTCCCCAAAGAAACTGTTTATCACATTGTTTTGGTATACAGTTTGTTCTAAAATTATTCGCTATGAACCTATTGCTATTCTATTTTATGATTCAGGGTGGTGGTACAGACTCAGAATATTTATATGTTTCTAATATAAACCTTTCCAGATTTACAAGAAAATTCCTTTTCTTTCATGCATATAATTGACTTTATTCTTTTAGCCTTCTATCAGATCAATGTGTTCTCTTTTAATCAGGATATCTTTTTTAAAAGAATAATGAGAGACCAAAAGAAGGATATGACATTACATAATTGTAATGTGTGGAAAGCTGTCTTAGATACCACAAGCCAATCAAAAAAAGCAGATTTCATCTCCTTTCAATATTGAAAATTAGTTTCCTATTTAATTATTTTCCTGACAGTTAGATATTGAGGAATCAACCAAGGGATGGGGAGGGGGGCATAAAGCCTAAAAAAGTATTTCTCTGAAATAGAGCAAGAAGGAGGAGTTTTCTCAATTGGAAAAACTCATATTTGAAAAATCAGATTAACTTTACCTTATAGGTGTTACATCATCCAATATGAAGTCAGAATTTCATCCTAAAGGAGGTGAATTACATACTACTTTATTATATTTGCCATTAATAATCCTTTCTTTCTCATCAATATATATTCTAAAATTAAGGTATGCCTGGAACCTATGCAATTTGAACTGCTATTTCTCCTAGAGGTATTCCAAAGAATATGTTACAATCTAAAAATTAAAAAAAAGGAACATGTGACTACATTTTAAAAACAAAAATGATTAATACATGAGAGAAAACTGGGAACAGAATTCTGGCAAACGTAACATCTGATTAGTATTTTTAATATTGGTTTCAGATAAGAATTGATAGAAAGTCACCATCACCCATGTCACTAGAAGCATAAAAGACATGTAAGATGAGTGGCCTGATACTCGAGGGACTTAGCCATTATACTAAGTATTGTTGATACGATCTGTAGGTATTAGGGAGCTAACTGAAGGTGACTGCATTATTTAGTGAGAATCACAATACTTTTATAACTTTAAAATATTGAATACATAGGAAACAAATTCATATTTTAAATACAATAAATTTAAATATGCTTGTTATTTTAACTGAATCTGATGTATGACAAATGGTCCCTTCATTATGCTGTTAAATAGTTAACAGTAAATCAATTCAGTTAAAGCAATGTGCAAAAGGAATGAGCAAATCATGATACACCAGAGAGGAGATTCATGTCAGGGCACAGAGGGATTTATATGGTAAGCAATTGTATTTATTTTTATCAGGCATTCATTAGTCTGTTGTGTGCGTTACTATTTCAAAATACTTCATTATAAATCTCCAATAAATTTGACTCTAAATGAAATTAGAGTTCTTTAGCACCAAAAAACAAAACAAAACACCTCTTTGATATGAATTAGCTTTAGTTAATAATGTCTTGTGGCATTTTTCTTCAAGATAATTTTATTTGCTTTTGTTTTCATCTTGTTGTGGTTGGGTCTTTTATCTATCAATTAAATATGTAGATCCATCAACTGATAAAGTTTCATCAATATTTATATTTGATGAGGCTTAGTCAAAGGAATATAAAAAAATACTTGTCTAAATTCAAGCAGACATAAACATTGCTAGGATACAATATTAATTCTGACATTTTTTTGTAAACTCATTTCGATTTTCCTACAGTGACTAACACAGGACTATGCACAGAGCTGGTGCTTAGTAAATATGTTATAGGATTTAATGAAAGTTTATAGCAAAGTAGTTAAAATGTTAAAACATTGATGTAAACATGTAGACAAGAGATCTAAAAAGTGTACATAGCTTAAGGGTGATTCTGCTAAAGTCATCACTTGATAAAGTGGGGAGAAGGATTAAAAATTCTTGGCATAAGTTTTGAAGATTTGTAACCAGAAAAGACTATCGTAGCCTTGGGACTTTTTAAAATGTCCAAACATCTGTTGGATAATGTATACTTATGGTGTACTGAAAAGATGCAAAAGTCACATAGGGGACAAGTTAATGATGCAAAGAAAAAATCTGATTAGTCAACAGTCAGTCATTCAATTCTTTTTGCAATGGTCAAAAATTTATCACAAGATAATATTCAGGATATTTGGTATACTTTGTAATCATTCAAAATAGACACCAAAACAAGTAACATTATTTAATGTGCTATTTATCATCCTTTTATTACTCAAAGTTGAGTGGAATAGTTTTAAACAGCCAATAAATTTTGTTTGCCATATGAATAGGATATTAGATTTAACTAATACACTAAACCGTAGTTGCAAAAAGTCAATCCCTCAAGATAAGAAACACCGAAAAACCTAAAATTTGTCTTTCAATATCTATAATGTGTAACTTCTTTGAGGACATCAAGTCTTGATTTAGGTTCTCTCCCCACCTTTTATTTTATTAATTAAAAAATATAACATTTTTTGGGTGCCTGAGTAGCTCGATCGGTTAAGCGTCTGACTCTTGGTTTCTGCTCATGTCATGAACTCACAGTTTGTGAATTCGAGCCCCACATCAGGCTCTGTGCTGACAGTGTGGAGCCTGCTTGACATTCTCTGTCTCCCTCCCTCGCTGCCCCTCTGTCTCACTCTCTCTGTCTCTGTCTCAAAAAAAAAAGTTTAAAAAAATTAAAAACCATAACATTTTAATTAAAAACATACATGTATAAAAATAAAGAAAAATGTACTGTTTAATTTAAATATAAAGAACATATCTATGCAATAGCCTCACTGGTCAAAATAGAGTATTTCAATCAGTCCTGTGGCATCTTAGGTATACCTTAGAAATCCCCAGCTTCAGTGTTCCCCAGAAGTAACATTATCCTAATTTGGGAAAATATATGACAGTAATATACAGTTGAACACATGCACAGTATTTAAGAAAGCAATTCTACCCCCATGTATTTGTCTAAGGGTAAGAAAAATACATGACCATAAAAGGACCTGGAAAAAAAAAAGAGACCTGTATGTGCATGTTTATAGCAGCTCTATTCATAATATCCTCAAATGAGAAACACCATTAATGGCCATCAGCAGGTGAATAGATAAGCAAATGGCAGTACATCCACAGAATACTACTCAACAATGAAAGGTATGAACTACCGATATGTGCAACGATGTGGGTGAATCTCAAAAGCATTGTGTTAAATGGGGGTGGGGAGAAGCTAAACATTACAACTCTATTAACAGTGGATTACTCTATTCATAAAACATCTGGCAAAAGCAAATCTCTAGAGGCAGAAGTCAATGAGTGGTTGCCAGGAAATGAGAATGTGGGAAGTGGATAGATAAAAGAATAGGAGGAAACTTTTATCTGTGGTGATGAATATATGCTATATCTTTATTTTGGTGATGGCTGTTAGATTTTATATGTTTGACAAAAATCATAGAACTGCATATCTAAAAAGAGAAATTTATTATATTGAAATTTTAACTCAAAAAACAACCTCAAGGGGACAGAAAGCTGGAAGAACACAAGAAAGATGAGGAACATGGAGGAAAATTACCAAGAAACAATTGGCAAGCTTGTCTTGGGCCATGGGAGAGTGATGGCCTAGCCACCCACATGGCAGGAAACCTTCCAAAAGGGGTCACTGCAATACAGGGTGTCAAGGGCAGTCAAACCTTTCATTAAAATAGACTTAAGCTTCCTTCCTCCCACTGCTCAAGAAGCCTATAATCTTTATCAAAAGACACATTATTTTTTATCTTAATAAGAACTATAATTATACCTCCTTCATTCAACAAATAGTTATTGAGCACTTAAGAATTGTCAGCCACTACTTCATGCATTGGCATTCCAGTGGTAAACAAGATAGGAAAAGACATTATTTGTTCTCAACGGACATAAATGCTGATCCGGCAAAGCTTATGGTGGTAGTGTTAGACAATGAGCTGAGTACTTTTGGAGAATCATCTCCTTCGAATTTTTTTTCTCCAAAATAGAAACAAATGTTTTTATGATCATGTAAGCAGGGTCATGTAAAAAATATGATTCCAAAAAATCTTAAAAAAAAGTTATAATCACCTGTATTTCCACCAGTCAGAGGTAGTTCTGTTATGATTCTGATACATAGTTTTACACACACACCACACACACACACACACACACACACACACACACACACACACACATATGCACACACACATTCATATGCTCATTTAACAAAAAATATGTTTTTATGCATTGGTGACGTCTAGGTAGATATACTAGAGCACACAGAGAAGATATTAGCAATTGTGGTAGAGTTCTAGGTTGATGGATATTCATGGTGTAGTTCTTTTCATTTTCTACATGGTTGAAAATTTTCATATCATTTTTGGTAAGTTATGGGTTTTTTTTGTCTAAAGTTTTTTTCCATTTCATGTAACTTGTCAAATTTATTGACAAAATGTAATTTATGGGGTACCTGGGCAATTCAATCAGTCAAGCATCAGACTCTTGATCTCAGCTCAGGTCACGATCTCACAGTTTGTGAGATCAAGCCCCACGTTGGGCTTTGAGCTGATAGAATAGAGTCTGCTTGGTATTCTCTCTTTCTCTCCCTCTCTGTCCCTCTCCAACTAGCAGTCATTCTCTTATTCAAAAAAAAACAACAAAAATAGAAACAAAAACTTAAAAAAATTGTAATTTGTAATATCTCCATTTTTTTCAGTCTCTAGAACCCACAGTGATATCCCTTTTTTAGTCTTTTTTTTTTTTGGAAATTTGTCTTGTTCTCTTTATTCCTCAGTTTTTCTGGTTGTTAATTAATTAAATATATTATAATCTTCAATTTCCCAAATTTCAGTATTTGGGATGTTTAAAATATCATGTCATATTGTTCTCTACTTTAGTATATTTTTATGAGAGTGTTTACCCTTATTATTTAACTCATTTCAAGTTCATAAAGATTTATATCTCAGCATATAAAAAGATAAATGTGTTCTGTTTACTTTCAATGAACTATTATTTATGTATTCATTTACTGTTTTTAGTAGTATTTGAGATACAGCTTTGACTTATTTTTGTCTGATATAAATACTAAAAGTACTTTAAATGCATTTACTTCTTTTTCTGTTTTTCTATTATTGTTATTGAAATTATAAGTGTATTTTAATCTACTTAGGATATTATTATTTATGTACTATGTTAATATTCATTTATGTTTATTCTCATATATGCTCTATTCCATTGGTTTTTATTTCTTTGTATGTATCTATGTTTTCATGTTTTACTATTTTGTCTTAGAAAAATACCTTTTCATTATTATTTCCTTTAGTGTGTGTTTGCTGCTTACAAATTTTCTCAGTTGAAATGTATTCATTTCAACTCAGTTTTAAGGCTATTTTCATTGGTTATACAACTCCAGATTGATAGCTATTTTATTTAGTCAATGGGAAGATGTAGATCCATTATCTGTTAGATACCACTTAGTCATCTTTATATTTCTTTAGATTGACACCATTTCCTGAATCTCCAGTTGATATATGACATTTTGAGTATTCTTAAGCATTAACTTTCAAGATACCAGACTTACCTGTCTGGTCTTATTTTGTCTATTTTATTGTTTGTAATATGATCTTTGTAGGTCATATTAGGGCTATATTTGAAAAACCACCAAATTTTGAAGAATGTTGTGTTCCTTTCCTTATAATTTTTATAAGGCTTACTTATTAATGTATTTTTCTCCTAGAATTTTCATTACAAAATTGAATAGGATTAGTAACATGAAGGTGGATTGCAGGAATGCATGTTTTATTCCTAACTAAAAATAATTCAAAGTTTCACCATTTAGTATTATCAAGAATTTTCTTGTTGCCAATATCAGTTTAAGAAAGTTCAATTAATATTGCAAATGAGTTTTATCATAAAAGAATATTAAAATATATCAAGTAGCTTCTAATCTACTGACATGATATTTTCTTCATTAATCTGTTAATATAATAGTCCTGTTCATTCTTTAACATCGTAAAAGTTTTGAACAGCCAAATCCCTTCTTTGAAAACATTTTTATACCAATGTATTTGTTTAGAATATTTATCTTTATGAATAATGTAAGATTGTGAATTTCTGCTTATATTCTCATACTATCCTCATTTGGTTTGTTATCAGCATATGACTAGCATCATAAAATTACCTGGTGGGGAGGGGGGGAGGATTCTCACATCTTCTATTTTTCTGCTACTTGTGCTGCTCTTACATGGGAAATACCTGTTATGAAAGAACTCATATTTTAAAGAATCTGAGTCTTTATGGCAAGATTCTTTTAAAACATTTTTATTTTATTTTTAAACATTTTTAATTTACATACAATACAATTCACCTATTTTAACTGCACAATTTTGGTATATACAAAAGCATAAGCACCACCATAATTATTATTGTAAACTGCCATCACCTTATAAAGTTACCTTGTTCTTCTTTACAGTGAATTCCCTCTCTCTACATGCACTCTGGAGACCACTGCTCTGCTTTCCATCACTATGAGTTTGCTAGTTCTAGAATTTGACACAAACACAATCTTAAATTATAGTCTTTAGTGTATGACTTCATTCATGCAACATAATATTTATGAGATTCACCCATATTATTGCATGCATCAGTATTTTTTATTGACGGATAGTATTCACCTTTATGTGTATACTACAAATTTTTCATTCATTCACTTGCTGATAAAATTTGGGTTGTTTCCAGTTTTTACCATTTTGAATAAAAATTCTAGGAATCTTAAAATCCAAGTCTTTGTGTGAACATAAACATGTTTTCATTTATATCCTTTTGTTACATTTAGATCTATGATATATTTTGAGTTGACTTTTGAGTATAGTATGAGGTCAGATTTGCAGCTCATATTTTTGTACATGATAAGCCCATTGCCCAAGCACCGTTTGTTGAAATGACTATTTTTTTCCTATTAAACTAATTTGGCATGTTTGCTGAAAGTCAATTGACTACATTTGTTTGGGCTTATTTCTAGACTCTCAGTTTCCTTCAATTGATCTATGTTTCTATTCTATGCCAATACCATGCTATTTTAATTGATAGAGCCCTCTATTAAATCGTGAAATAAAAGAGTCTAACTTCTCCAACTTTTTGGTTATTTTTCAAAATTTTTGTCTATTATAAGTCCATTGAATTTCCATATAAATTTATAAACAATTTGACAATGTACACAAAAATGACTACTGTGATTCTGATTGAACCTATAAATGGATTTGTGGAAAATTAACAAAACTGTTGAATATTCTAATCCATGAACACAGTGTATTTCTCCATTATTTAGATCACCTTTATTTTCTCTCAGGAATGTTTAATAGTTTCACTGTACAGAACTTGTATATATTTAAGTTTATTCCTAAGTTCTTTGTGCTTGATGATGTTGTAAGTAGTTCTTTTCCTATTTCAATTTTGAATTATTCTTTGTTACTATACAGAAATATAGTTAACTTCTTAACAAACGGCCTGTCTTTAAAATATATTGACTCAGATTTCTTTATACACTAAAATAATAATTTCAATTCTGTAAAGTTATAAATTGCTAATAATTTATTCATTTAATCTATCAAAATTTGCTACTGCAGCCACAGGAAACTAATACACTGCCTTTCTCATCATGATGAATTTAACACATTTTTCAGAAATCAAGATGGGTATCACAGCAGAACATTCATTAATCTTGCAAATAAATGTTAAAGTGTGATAAATCATGCAAATTAAAATCACAGTACTGAAGAAAATATTAGTGATAGAGAAACAAGTTTATAAAGTAAAAATATATTTTCAATTTAAGTGGTTTCCATTAATTTTCTATGTAATGATTTGGCAACAATATTTAAATGCAACAATACCTTTCATTCATCCAATTTTAATTTTAAATAAATTGTTTTAATTTGGAACCCAATAATTGAATATGTTTTTTGACATAATTTAATTAATTTTGTATTAACAAATTTTAAGGCTAAGAAGCAAAAATGCCACCAGCCTTCTTCATTTACATTTAGCTATGAAGTGTAAATATGTTAAAAGTGGTAAATTAGCAAACAAAAATATTAATCAAAATCATGGATATCATTCAAAATTAAATAGCTTAGTTTATTTCAAAAGCAATCTACATGAGCACCCATGGACTAAAAAGTACTGCATAGAGATACTACATAAGTTTATATTTCAAAAATTATCATATATACATATAAAATTACAATATGTTTTATAGGTGTACACACATATAAATTATTTTATTTTGTTGTAAAATCTAAAAGGAAAGATAAGAGAGATTTTTCTCAGTAAGAATATAGAAGGAAAATTTTATTTTTAAAGAATTTAAAGGGTTATAAATATATAAAAACTAAAATTTGTGAATATGATTTACTTATATCTGTAACAAGTATTTACAAATTTCTTTTTATGTGACAAACTTTGTCAGGTCTTTGTGGATACACATTAGTGAACCAAACAGAGTGAGTGCCTGTTCTCATTGTGTTCACATTGCAGTAAGGTACAAAATCAAAATGAATTTTAGAAGTATGTTTTAAATAATAATTTTCAAAACTGAATTTACTTTAGGGCGTGTGGGAGGCTCAGTCCTTAAGCTTCCGACTTTGGCTCAGGTCATGATCTTGCGGTTCACACATTCAAGCCCCATGTTGGGCTTTATGCTGACAGGTCAGAGCCTAAAGCCTGCTTAAAATTCTGTCTTCTCTCTCTGCCCCTCCCCTGCTCATGCTCTGTCTCTCTCTCTCTCAAAAATAAATAAAAATATTTAAAAAATTTTTAGATAAAAAAAGAAAATTGAATTTACTTCACTGAGAAATCCTTTAAAATATAATTTCAAAAGATATTGCTCTTGTAGCTAATATCATCATAGATTTTCTTTAAGGTAAGTGGAATTCTTAAAATGATTCCTTTGAATAGTATGAATGACAACTAGACTGACCACTCATTGGTCACACATTTGACTTTACAGTAAGCCCTAATTCAACCTATCTGGAGACCACTGCTTTCAGAGACATGACTGGTGTTAGTCAAAGCAGTATCACTGGGCTGAAATCAAGGGAAAGACAAAGATGCTCTTCCACCAGAGGCTCTAGGGAGAATCATTTCTTACGTCTTCTGGTAATTGCCATCATTCTGTTTGTGATTAATTAATTTTCTCCTTTGTTGGTTAAATTGCCTTCTGTGCTTGTAAATTTTATGTCTCAACTTGGCTATAGCATGGTATCTGGTATACCATGATACCAGATATTTGGTTAAACCCATCTGGAAGACACATTGAAGGTATTTTTAGGGTAAGGTTAAGTTGCTTTGAAGCTATTTTTGACATTTTTAAAATGTTTTTTTATTTATTTTTGAGACAGAGCGTGAGCAGGGGAGGGGCAGAGAGAGAGGGAGACACAGAATCTGAAGCAGGCTCCAGGCTCTGGGCTGTCAGCACAGAGCCCGACACGGAGCTCGAACTCACAGACTGTGAGATCATGACCTGAGCCGAAGTCGGACGCTTAACCAACTGAGCCACCCAGGTGCCCCGTATTTTTGACATTTAAATCTGAAAATGAGTAAAGCAGATGACCTACCATCATATGGATGGACTTCATTCAATCAGTCAATCAGATGAAAGCCTTAAGAAAAAGACTGACTTCTCCCAAGAAAGAGAATTCTGTCAGCAGACTGCTTTCAGATGTTGGCTACAACATCAACACTTCCCTGGATCTATAGCCTGCAACTGTACTCTGCAGATTCTGGACTTGGCCTACGTATACTTTTTATCCCAAATATCCTGGATTATCCTGGATATATAGGTAAGTCCTAAATGTAATCACATGTATCCTCAGAGAGTCAGAGGGAAAGAGACAGAAGAGGAAGAGGTATATTAGTCAAGCAGAGTGTTCTAACGCAAGATCTTTAAGTTAACTGTATATATCTGCAGAACTTTTTTGTTGTTGTATAAGGTAATATTCACAGGTTCCAGATATCAGCACATGGGTATCTTTTGGGAAGCCATTAGTCAGCCTACTATACATAGACTTGAAATTTCTATCATTTAAAAAAGAAAAAACAGGGGCGCCTGGGTGGCTCACTCGGTTGGGCATCCGACTTTGGCTCAGGTCATGATCTCACGGTCTGTGAGTTCGAGCCCCGCATCGGGCTCTGTGCTGACTGCTCGGAGCCTGGAGCCTGTTTCAGATTCTGTGTCTCCCTCTCTCTCTCTGACCCTCCCCCGTTCATGCTCTGTCTCTGTCTCAAAAATAAATAAACGTTAAAAAAAATTTAAAAAAAAAAGAAAAAACAGTAGTAGTATTTGCATCAAACATAGGTGAAGAATGGAAACTGGCACATTAATTCTGCACAAGACATATTTAAATTATAACAGAATACCTAATAATCTGTTCTTTTAGGTCTATTGATATGCATGAAAATCTCATGATAATTTTAAATATTTGAATTGCTTCTTAATATATTCAGAAAATGAGAATATGATAGAAAAATGTATGATGTCTTAAGGTATTTTTAATACTATTACCAATTATGAATATAAGCTTTTATTTGCTACATTCTTATATTCCATAATTACCTAAAATATATAAATTTTAATTAGGTGGACCCAAAAATTAAATCAGTTACATTATATAAGAAGGTTATTATATGGAATGCATAAAAAGTATGCATGGATTTTTCTATAAAGACAAATTTTGAGTAAGAAAGAGATCCTAAAAAATCATACACAAAAATGCTGGCTAAGTGGGTTAGTTGATGATAATGAATGGGACATAATCATCCTGACAGCAAGATCTGAGGGGAAAAGGGGTTAATTGGAAAAAGCAAATAAAATAACATGAAACATAAGTCACCTCCTTCATTCTGCACTGATTTCCTTGATAAGCACCCCCTCCCCAGCCTGGTGGTCAAAGAGTTTTAAAGGAACAGAGAAGAACAATAAATGAAGACTATCCCTGTTTCAATCCTATTCATTTTGTAAAAGTGCCATTTCTATTAAACAGGTGTTTGAATGAAAGTAACTATTTTGCATTTTGTGCATGCATAATGTTCTCCCATAATCATTTCATCTGAGGACTGATTAAATATTTTAATAATGTCATATTCTCTAGATTCAGAACTTTATTAAATATTCTATTTAATAAGGTGTCAGGTGTTCTTTAATTCATTTATCTTCTTTTTATGTGGTTAACACTATGCTGTATTTAAAATATTAATCATTTTTAAATAGTAGGAGTGCAATAAAAAATTTGTTGGATAGATATAAATCAATCATTCTTATGACTATTACCTAAAAACTGTATTTTTTTTTTTTTGCTTTATGTTTCTATGTTTGGTTTGGTTTTTATTTTCCAAAAGCCTGAAAAACGATTGTTAAATCATTTAATCATTTGTGTATTCTTAAAGGATTTGTAAAGCCTAAAGCCATGACTTGTAATTAGCATTGCTTTAAAAAAAAGGTTGGGGGTGGTGGGTTTCTGGTAGGCAAGAAGTGAATTTCATTTGCTGTTGGCAATTCTAAGCACAACGTTTTAAAATGGATCTGAACCAAATAAATTATAATATTATTTATATATTTTGTTGAACAAAAGAAAAACATGATAATTGTATGTACTATGTACTATTATTTAAATATTCTGAAAAGTATAGCAAAAGAGGTTTTCTTGTAGAATTAATTAATAACACTATTGCAACAAAAAGTCAATTTACTCCTTCAACCATAGCATATTTCTGTCAAGCCTCTTACTCAGTCCCATAAAAGATTATGGGGAAGATGAGACAACAATGATAAGCTTATTCATTACCTCTGAAAAGCTGATCTAAGTAAAACACATATCTAGATCAAATAATACAATGGATTCACTATATTACACTCCTGTGATTTGTGAGGAAAATTCTACTAAATGTTTTTGTATTAACATTTAAAATTGTTACGCTTAATATTGAAAATGAAATTTCTACTTGAATTATGTTTCAGATTTAGAAAGCAATATTCAGAGCTCAGTTTAAGTTGATATCTGGCAGACAGCCTGATGCAACTTCTCTTAAATCCTAACCAAAATGCCCATAAAAACAAAAAGAGAATTGGGCTACCACATCTCTACCCCAAAGACTGCCCGAGCCTATCAACAGAATGGAATAAGATCATCCTGGTAGATTTAAATTCCATGAGGTTAAATTTTGTGATACAAACTGTGGCCTACTCATGGATTTCATGTGAAACAAAAGAGACCTGTCGTCCACAAAGAAAACAAAAGGCATTCAATCCATTCTACCTTGCTTGTTCCTTTAGGTCAAAGACTTTCAGTCTTTAAGAACCAAACCCTGGGCATTCATCTGAGCTTTTCACCTACATACACACATGTGGTGAAAGGTAAGCATCCATTCACTCTTTCTCCCTCCATTCAAAGAAGGAAACTTTCAGAAATAAAGGGACTTAAAAAACAAATTGGGTGATGCTGACATGTCTGATAGTGATTCAGATTTCTGCACATCCTTAATTTAGAAAGTTAAGTAACTAGAGATGAAGCTAATGGAAAACCAGAACAGAATAAAGATGAAAAGATTTAATGCTGCCATTAGATCTAAAATAGGCTGTGGCTCACTCACATTAATTTTGTGGATTTTTTGCTGATAAAGGAAGGAGAAGTATCAACAACAATAAGGACAAATAGGTAGAATCAAGGTAAGTCAATAGTTATTTGGAAGATTTAAAGTTTAAACAAAATTTTTCTTTTTCAAGAATGAGTAAATAGGGGAAAAAGCAAACACAATACATTTAATGAATCTTGGAGATGATTAATACTGTCCCATTATGAATTTAAAAAATACTGGAAAGAAAGAACAGTGTGCCCTGAAAAGCAATATTGGTGAGAAAAATAAGCATGGCAGAACACTGAAATGTGAGATGTAATTAAAGTCAGCCTCATAGACAAGTTAGAACTGGCAGAGAGGTATTTTAAATTATTAGGAAATCAAACCTAATGTCATTCAAAGTGCAGGGGACAAAGATATTAAGGTGAAAACAATGAAAACAAAAATAACAGGTATCAAGGGAGAACTGTACTTAAAGTAGTTTTTTATTATGGAGTAGGAAAAGAAAACTATATAGACCGAAAGAGGATACAAAAATGAAGCATAATATTCTACGCTTTACAAAGGACATCCCTAATTATTTTTCAGATTTTTAGGTGGTGATTTTTACATACTGTCACAACATTATAGATATTTGTTGTTTTTTCGTTCCACAAGGAAAACAAACCTACCTTCAGTTAGGAAGGGTCAATACCCTTTAAAAGTACCACGTTTTAGGCACAACTGGTGAAGGAGATCCATTTTTGAGCTACGGCAAAGTGTTTTTAATGCTAATATTGAGAAATAGATTACAATCATGGAAGATAGGAACAAAGTAACCGAAAGTTGATAAAAAGCAGACTTTCTTTAAACTGTTATTATAAAGCTGAAAATAAAGAATTACTTAAAGAATACTGAGAGGGAAATTGTGATTCTAGAATTGTATATTTAATCAAGTTGTCAGTTCCCTATGGCAACAAACAATAACAACGGAAAAGAAAATATGCTTGAATATACATTTTAAGAAGTGTAAATTTCCATATTTCAGATTAATATAAAGTTGCTCATGGTTAACATTGATGCTATTTACTTTCAGGATTCAGTTAAATGTTAAATAATGTCTAAGAAATTAAATACATACACCAAAATAATTTCCAAAATGGAAATTCTATACATGAGAAAACATTAAAATAATAATCTATATGGAATGCATATTTTTGTGCATAAACTAAAGGAAATATTGTTAAATGTCAAAGAAGATATAATTTTCAAAAAGAAATACCCTTTGTGGTGGCTACAGTTTCTGACCACAACTAATTACAAGTAGAATTTAGTAACAGAGTATTAAACCTAATCATTCCACATATTTTTATATCTAAATATATTTTTATAAATTTACTCAACCAGAAAAAATTGAATATGGAGTAAAGGGCTATCTGTATAACGACTTGTCAAACGCTGTGAAAAACTATAGAAATTGCCTCAGTCCACAGATTTCGTTCTGTAAGTTTACTGGTTTACAAAACACTTCTGAGTACATACTCTTGTTATGTGCATCCTTCTAGATTTTCCGGTACTGCATTATGGAACGTAATAATACTATACTACCTGACATAGTGGAAACACATAAAATAGAAATTATAATTCTGGGCCTAACGTCAAGTTTAGAACTCAGAAAAGTAGTGTTTATGTAGTGAAAGGTCACTATCAACAATGACAAGTTTTTGCTGTGTTGGCTTTTCTTTCTAAAAGTTCACAGAAGTGATGATGGGAAAGATTTTCAGATACTGTCACAGCATTATAAATATTTGTTGTCTTTTCATTCCATAAGGAAGGCAAAGCTTCCCTCAGTTAGGAAGTGTCAATATAATTGCACTCTCGCTGGAGCTATAATAATAAACCATACATAATTATGATTTTATGTAACTGTTGACCTTGTAAAATCACTTAACCTATCTGAACTCACTTAAACTTTCTTCATGCATAAATAAGGTCAATTCAAGCTCAGTTTCCTTTTTTGTTTGCATTTTTTAGTTTTTTTTTTTTTGAGACAGACTCAAAGAAATAACATACATGAAATAGTTATAAACCACAAAACAGTGTAAAACTATTGTTTTATTACAAATTTGTTATTAATAATAGCACAAAATAACATTTAATATTATGCTGCATTTTATATGATGAAAAATATAAGGCGTTACATCAGATGTAAACGCAAGTCCAACAACCCAGAATTTGGCCTATAAGAATAGGTTAATAAAACGAAGAATGTAAGTCATTTATATCAGCAGGAAAAAAATTTATAACAAAGACCCACAGAAAGGGTCAAACAAATTTGAGTTAATGAAAATGACCTGGATTTAGGGAAAGAAGCTGTTGGCTACGTGGTGACCATGATAATGCCAACTGCAGACGTCTTAGTACACAATGTAAAATTAACCAAACTGCTATAGTTTTACATCCATCCCTGTGTTTTTGCAGAATACAAACCTCCCATAGATTATGTTCGCCAATGACTTTGTGTGGAAGGGAGATTAAATCATACCAGTACTTGGGAGAAACATGAGCCATTTGTCTGCCTTGTCTTCCTTTGTTCAAGGAATCTCTATTGGCTTTTCCAAATCTTCTGTAGAATTCTCAGCAGTCTAGGATGCTGACACCCAACCCTCTCTCTTTGCTCCTTCACTTGAGGTTGGACTTGTTCCAGGGTCTGAGAGCTCTCCCAGCCTTCACTGACACTATCTATCCTATTTTCTTTTGGACAGGCCTTTCCCCTCATAAAATCCTGACATGTTTAATCCACTTGGTGTCTGTATCACAGAAGGCACCAAGTGAGAGATTAGTAGAATATAATCTTTTTTATAGAAAAAAGATGCCTAAAATAGTAGGAAACTGAAAACTTATTCAAGTTTATTGAATTATTCAAATTGAGCATTATAGTGATGAGATAGATTCATTTTAACTAATTGAATTTTCATGATAATAACAGTAATGCATATTTATTATAGAGAACATGGAAAACAGGAAAAAGGCCAAAAATATCAACAAGAAAGAAAAGTTGTCATTAACATTTTGGTGTGCTTAATCAGTTTTTTTTAAATGCAGAATTTTATTTTTGCTTAAGTTCATAGTAGAAAAAATATATTTTATTGAAAATATGTGTTAGGAGTAGGCTACAGTGAAAAGCATGTAAGAATAACTGGGAAAAACACATAGTGTGGCTGAAGTGAGAGATTTTATGACACTGTTCATTTTTCAAATTTCTTTTAGAAGTTTTTAAAATGATGACATTTCAAAATGTTGTACTGTCAGTGACAGCCCTCCCCCCAAGCATTTCCTTAAAGGTAAGCTTAAGAAATATAGTAGTCCTCCCTTATCTACAGGACATACGTTCCAAACTCTCCAGCAGTTACCTAAAACTGTGGATAGTCCTGAACCCTATACCTCACTATGTTTTTTCCAATACATACACACCTATGATAAAGTATAATTTATAAATTAGGCACAATAGATTAACAACTAAGTATAAATTAGAACAATCATAACAATATACTATAATAAAATTTATGTGAATGTGGTCTCCCTCTCAAAACATTTTATTTTACTGTATTCACCCTTCTTGTGGTGATGTGAGGTGATAAAACACCTATGTGATGAGATAACATGAGGTGAATGGTGAGGGCATTGTGATGTAGCGTTAGGCTACTATTGACCTGACTGGATACATCAGAAGTAGAATCATCCTCTTCCAGTGCATGGGTAACTGAATGTGAAGAATGCAAAAGGATGGACAAGTGGGATCCTCATAGTTAAACGGGGATCTAGATTCATTTTCAGTAACTATGTGACTATTAACTATGCTATAGATCATGTTGATTATTATCCTCCTCAAACAAAAGCAGTAATTTGAACTCCAGTATTCTGATTTCTTGAGAATGAATGACCTTGATTATGTTCCCTAGTATTTGTACTCTTTAAATGACTCAGAGAAAATGTATTAAAAACAAAACAAAACAAAAATATGGGCATATGGTAACAACTTTCTATTCTTCAGATAAAATTGGCACACAGTAGAACATTTTAGTTATGGGGAAAATTTACTTTAAAAAGCCAGCAACAACAGTTTATTAAACTTAATGAAGGAAACTATGAAAATCCAAGTACAATTAGGACTATAAAAATTATACACATTGTTCAAATAGAACAATTAATGCAAATTAGAAAAATCCTAGTGATATATAACTAGATTTATTCTGTGGGGGCCAGTATTATGAAGAATGTAAGCTTTGTCTCAGATTTGATTCTTCCCTAAATAAGTGTTTTTTTCTGTTATTATGGCTTCAGAATTCATCTTTCATCCTTGAAGTGAGAGTCATAAATTTTGGGATGAATTTTAAATCCCCTCAACACTGACATCTATTGAGTCTTCTTATTTGATAAATGAGCTTGCAGCTTGGACGTATAATAACCAAAATAAATGAATCTTGAAAGACTTTGACAGGCTTTTGGAAATTTGGCTTTCCTCAGTGTAGAAATGCCATTCTACTGATTAGGCACAAATAAGGAATATGAAAAAAATAAGTACTTTTCACTAATACTCTAAATCTAAATTCATCATTTGAAAATACGGCACATTACTGACTTTGTCCTTTGTAGTTTCTACTTTTTCTTATTTTGGATTCTTGACTCTGAGGTGTTGTTTTTTTTTTTTTTTAATTTTTTAAGTGTTATTTATTTTTCCCACACATAAACATAAATACTTCCACTAGTTAATTTAATGGAGGGAATTTAATATAAAGTGTAAGAAGTCCAAAAAATCTGGACGAGAGTCCTGAGATCACACTCACATTTAGGCTACAGGAGGTAGTGGACCCTCTAAAGTGGATGAAAATACAGGAAAATGTGGCTGTTTCAAGAACGTTAGAACATGAAAATGGGTTCTTGCAGGGGTGAGGTCCAGGTCTCTGAGAACAGAGGATGGCTTCACCTCACAGGAAACCTAGTAAGAAAGGTTCTGCATGTTTTCTATCCCTATTGCTAGAGCTGAATGCTTCTGGGGAGGAAGTGCTTGTTTAGGGCAATGCTGCCAAGTGTTGAAGACAAGCAGGACGGAGCCCAGCCTGTCCCTCATCTTGCCTTCCAATCTCTGATTTGCGGGTAGACAAGATGGAAAGGAGTAATCTAAGGTGCAGAGTACCAGCCTCAGCCTCAGAGTCCAGAGGATAGATTTGAGCTAAAAGACAATGGTCTAACAACTTTATCCAACTTGTTTGAATTATTACCATTATTATTCAGTGCTCAAAGTAATAAAGCACATAATTTTTCTGCTCAGGCTTCAGTGAAATAGATATTTCTAACTCACACTTGTTATTTCAGGATCCCCATTGATCTGCTCTAGAGCCACTCGCTAAATTATACCTAAGACTTTTCTTTTTACAACATTTATCTTTTTGTTTATTTGTTTATCTTCTTTCTAACCTAAAACAGATGAAAAATGTGGCTCCATGCCATTAAATTTAGAAGCTTATGCTGTGTATTCTGGGTATTCATTTTCCCTGGCATGCTAACACATACTTTCAAACTTTTACCTATTGGCAAATATCACAAAGTATAAAATTTAGGGAAAAAAATAGATTGTGCCCTGAGAGAAAAACTGAGATTGGTGCCTTCTCTTCATTAGTGTCACTCATATTAACTATGACCTTCAAAATTCTGGATTCACCCGCTTACGCCTTGGCATTCATATTCAGCTGGTTTTCTTATGATTGAATCCTGCCTCCTCTACCCTTATGGTACTTACAGGATTCTTCTCTTGCATGAGTTCCCTTGGAACTTCCAAATTTCCCTTTTTTTGTCTTCCAACCTTCTGTATAATCACTGCATTCCAGTTCTGGTTTGCTTCTACTCACTCCTCTGTAACCCTAGTGGGAAAGACCCATTTACTTCCCACTCAATCAGGCAGGTGTTTAATTGCTTTCTTAGCATTTCAAGCAGCTATTTTTGTATAAGAATTTTTTGCCATTCAATCCTACTTGCTAGTGTATCTCCTATCTTGGTGAAAAGCAGAAAGACAAGGACATTTAAATCATCATAATGCTGCCGATGTATGTAAAACAACTGATAATTCTTTCCCTTGTCAAAAATAAATCTCGTCTTGTTTTCAGGGAGAAGAAACTATGTATCTTCTATCAGATATTGAACGTAGAAGCCATTGATGATTGAATTAAAACCACAGCAATAAACACTCTAATTTGTGCAGATTTGTGTAGTAGTTTATTAGTAATAATTCTAGTATTTTTTCATTTAACTTACCTTGCTATCACTGCTCGAATTTGTTTTTATTTACAACAGAAACTTGGCTAAAAGATTTTAAACAAAAAGGGAAATAATGTCTTAGCATGTGTATGTTTGTGTATGTGCTATTTGTATGAATTATACTAAATAATACATATTATACATCTAAACTGTCACATTTGTATTGTGCTCACTTCCAGCTTGCTTTGTGCTATGTAGATGGTCTGCAGGGTATTATTCATCCGCAAATGCTTACTAGATGCATTAACCTATTAGAACTTAACAAATATACACTGTTAGGCTCTTCTTGATTTTTTTAAAGCAATTGTGAAACATAATGGCCAATGATCATGGATCATGGTCCAAACAGGCAGAGGGCTTAATACCAGGTCAGGGAATGTAAAATCTCTGATCTAAATATTAAGCCAGAATTCATTTCTCCTCTCTCTATTCACACTTGATACCTTTAACTCAGAGGTAACCACTTTAGAGTTTGTGAACTTGATTTGCATTCTCTTGTTTACTAGCCTTTCCCCCATCATTTTGTAAACCCTCTGAAGGACGATGTCTGATATTTTAAGCCCCCACAATTTCTCTTTTTTAAATTTTATTTATTTATTTTGGGAAAGAGACAGAGAGAGCGAGCCGGGGGGGGGGGGGCAAGGAGTTGAGGGAGACAGAATCCCAGGCAGGCTCTGCAGGCAAAGGCCAATGCGGGGATCCAGTTCACTAACCGTGACATCATAACCTGAGCTGAAAGCAAGAGTGGGACGCTCATCCAGCTAAGCCACCCAGGTACCCCAAAGCACCCACAATGTCTACTCAATTTCCATGTACATATTCAGTATTTGTTGGCTTTAGTTGCAATAAGACAAGAAGACATGATCGTATTTTTAGCAACTTTAGATATTTTTCTATTTTTATACATGAACCATTGAATGCTTATACACTAAGCAGTATCTGCAACCACAAAATTGTTTGCTTATTTGAAATTGCTTGGTAAGTTAAAATAATTAAAAACCCTTTCTATTAAAAGGAACATTGTTGATCTAAATGGTTAATTTCCCTGTTCTATATCTTAGCTTAAAATATTCATATTAGGCCAAATATTTGCGTGTGCTAACAAACTACTGAGATTATAAGTTAAAATCAGAGAGTTTATTTAACTAATTCAGGTAATAATAAATATCATACTATTAAATAGTGGTTATAATGGCCAGGTACTGTCTTAGGCACATATACGAATTCATTTAATTCTTAGGACAATCCTGAGAGGCAAATATAATTATTCCCCCAATTTACAGATTAAAAAGCTGTATCTCTGGTGGAAAATTTGAACCCAGGAGACTATCTTAAGAGCCCATGCTGTTAACTATTATATAATATGCCTTCTCTTAAAATAATTATTTTGCTTATTGCTATAGAATATCCAAATTGAAATAAATAGCAGCATCCTATTTATACTTGAGGATTTTAAGTCATCTTCAATTTATCTCCAGTTTCAAAGAGTCCTAATATGGACATAGAGTGGGCAGAGATTTAGGAGGGAAAGGGCATCAGAGAACTAGAAGCTGTTGAGCTCTCTCTGCCCTAGGTGTCTTCTATCGGGTCCTACGCCCTTAGCAATATTCCGTGAGTGGAAGATTTATGACTGAAATTCTGACAAGAACAGTCTCTTTGGTCCCAGCAGTCACCAGATAGGGAATTCAGCTTTCCAAATATTTTGCTTTAAATCTCACCTTGCAAAAATACCAATCCTGAATATTAACAAGCCTCTGTGAAGAACACAGACTACAGCTCAAGAAACAAAAAGGAGAGACAAGGAAGCATATTTATATCCTATGAGGAATTCCTGCAGATTTTAAACGTTTCTATAATTTCCTTTTGTGTAGTAATAAAAACAAATTAGGCTCATGTTGTTTTTATTGACTTAGGGCTTAATGGAACTGCCACTTTTCAATAGGGTTTCACATAGGTGTCCAATTAACTATTCACTTAGACAGGAGGTTACTGCACAAATCTATGTAACCTTACCCCAGACCATTTGTTTAATGTTTCCTGCCATGTGACAGCATTTATCTGATTACCAGCACTAAAGCAAACAAGTCAGGGTGACCAAAACAACTCTTCATGTGTCCTTAATAAATGCTACTTTCATGATTCCTAGTTTTAGATATAATATTTTGAAATGATTACTATATTGCACAGTGACTATATGTACACATACACTCATATATAGAGATATAAGGCAAATCAGTATTTATTTTTCCATAATAATGAGACATGAGAAGAAAATGTTGAAAGGTTTATATGGAATCTCCCATGTCAATGATTTCAGATGAAAATTGTATCTCTGCTAATGAATAGATACATATTTCAGTAAATAAACTTTGATACATCTCTAATAATCACATAATTATATGGCTTAAGGAACCTGAAGCTTTCTTTTCATTTCCTTTTCTTCCCTCCTCTCTGTCTCTTTGTCTCTATTTTTTTTTCTTTTCTCTTTCTTAAAGGATCAGATATCAACATACACCAATTAAGTATATACATCTGCATCAAATAAAACACATATAAGTTGTGAAATTTTACGTGTACTTATTTCACACATCACTGTATTCATTACAACATCACAAGATTACAAGCTAGTCACAGAAAGTGCCCATATTTAAATAAACTACTGAAATCAGAATTATCACCATACATTAAAATTAGCACTGAAATAGCCCTTAAGTGTGTCACTGGGATGAAGATAATGAGAATCAGGGCACCTGGGTGGCTTAGTTGATTTAGTATTCGATTTTGGTTTAGGTCATGATCTCGCCATTCACGAGTTCAAGACCCACGTTAGGCTCTGTGCTGATAACTTGGAGCCTGGAACCTGCCTCAGATTCTGTGTCTCCCTCTCTCTCTGCCCCTCCCCTGCTAACATTCTATCTCTGTCTCTCTCTGTCTCAAAAATGAATATTAAAAATAAAAGATAATGAGAATCATATAAATATTTATATAGATTTATCAATAGAATAAGCTTTAAGTAACTTCTTGAAAGAAAGGCACTTCTCTAACGATGTATTTATTATGTATGTGTAGCTAAATTCATACGCCCATATGTATATATGTTTTAACTTTTAAGAATCACAAAATTACTTTTGAGTTTATAAGAGAACCCAATATTTTCTGAAACTATAGTGAGGCATAGTAGTAAAGAGATCATTTCATATTAACTATCTATCCACAGTTTTTCAGTAGCACAAATGGAAAAAAAGAAAAAAGGAAAGAACAAAACATTAAGAGAGTCTAGGTGAGCTCCCAAAACTGAAGCCTGTGATAGCAACTCAAATCGTCTCCAATCTGCAATTGTTCAAGTGCAAGTATGAAGTTTTATTTGTTAATTGGATATTGTAGGTTATATAATATGTACAAGGAATGCTTTCTGTAAGAATATCTAAGATTCTCAAACATTAGAGAGAATAATTTTTGATAATATTAGACCCATGAGTAGATTCATGGTTATATTCAGAAATAGAATCAACTAAGTTGTAGAAATCCCATTAGTTATAAGTACAGGTTGTTCATTCCTAACTCTGTCAACACCAGTATCAGATATAATTATCTTTTTGGCACAGGAATAAATTAGCAATTATAATATCTATATTTCCTTAAACAAAAGCTATTTTTAGAAGGTCTGCTTTGAGTAGTTAAGGACTTGTTTAAAGTTTAGTTACTTCTTTATAAGTTTTTATTTTGAAATTAGTTTTCCAAAAAGGTTATAATTTGAGTTTTCTTAGAAGTAAACAATTAAATAGCCTAAGTATGTAGTTTCTTTGGAGCCCTCTATTTAAAATTAAGCTTGTTGAAATGTATTGCCAGTTCCTTATCTGTATACCCTACAAAAGCATTCTGATGGGCTATAGATATCATTCAGAGAACAAAGCCAAATTTAAAAAACTTTTTGTGTGTGAATTCCCCTGTAACACCAGGGAGAATAAATAATTATTTAAGATAGAATAGTTTTAAAGTACACATCTTGTATATCTTCTGATTGATCAATTACAAATTTTCATTATCAAAAAAATAAATTTAAAAAATATTTTAAGCCAATATTTTTTCATTTACTTTTTGCATTTTAATTAAGAATATGGAATCCTTCTCTTTCTGTCTTCTAATCCAAGATGCTGCATAGGTTTTTAAACAAAAAATAGAATCTTGATTTTGCAGAGAGTAGAAACAAGACTCAAAGCTAATAAGACTGATAAAAATCCCAAACATTCTAAAGAGTGCTTCTAGAAAACTACATGCAAGTCTAATTTATGTATTGACTATAAAAGCTCATCAAAAATCTTTAGCCGATAATATATGCTAGTGAGACTAAAATTATGCTAAAATTAACAAACTTCAAAGCTATTATAGAGGAAGAAAATACTAAAAGGATGGGAAATGTGTTGTTTTCTCTCCCCAGAATCTAAGAAAAGGGGGCTTACAACAAAAGCAAGAACACAGCATAGAAATAGATTACCATGTGATCTAGCAATTCCACTTTTGGGTATTTACTGAAAGAAAATGAAAACATCATTTCAAAGAGAGAATATGTACGCATGTTCATTGTAGCATTAGTTCCAATAGCCAAAATATGGAAGCAACCTCAGTGTCCTAAGTATCCATTGAGAGATGAATGGATAAAGAAGATATGAATATATAGATGTATATATCTCCACACAATGGAATATTACTCAGCCATAGAAGAATGAAATCTTGCCATTTGAGACTACATGGGTAGACCTGTGAACCTAGTGGGTATTGTGCTAGGTGAAATAAGTCAGACAAAGAAAAATACTCTACGATTTCACTTATATGTCAAATCTTAAAAACAAAGCAAACCAACATAACAAAACCGAACCAGACTCATAGACACAAGAAACAAACTGTTGGTTATCAGAGAGGGCCAGAAACTGGGGAGATGGGCAAAACAGGTGAGGGGATTAAGGGGTACAAACTTTTAGTTATAAAACAAATAAGTCATGGAGATGATAAGTATAACACAGTCAATGATTACTGTAATAACTTTGTGTGGTAACAGATGGTAACTACACTTATTGTGGCGAGCACTGACTATTATATAGAAGTGTCAAATAACCATGCTGTAAGCCTGAAACTAATATAACATTGTATGCATTATATGTCAACTATACTTCAATAAGTTAAAAAGTTAAAATTAACAATACAAATAATATTAATATCTAAATTAACACTAAAATCCATCAAAAGTAGAAGAAAGAGGCTTTCTGTCTAACAAAGACTTCATATGTAATTTAATGGGGTACCTGGGTGGCTCAGTCGGTTAAGCGGCCGACTTGGGCTCAGGTCATGATCTCTTGGTCCGTGAGTTCGAGCCCCACGTCGGGCTCTGTGCTGACAGCTCAGAGCCTGGAGCCTGTTTCAGATTCTGTGTCTCCCTCTCTCTGACCCTCCCTCATTCATGCTCTGTCTCTCTCTGTCTCAAAAATAAATAAACGTTTAAAAAAAATAAAAATAAATAAAAATAAATAAAATGATAGAGACGAGGGGCTCGTGTGTCTCAGTAGGTTAACTGTCCGACTCTTGATTCAGCTGAGGTCACGATCTCCCTGTTCCTGAGATGAAACCCTGCATCAGGCTCCATGCCGACAGCTCAAAGCCTGCTTGGGGTTCTCTCTCTTCCTCTCTCTGTGCCCCCACCCTCCATTCGTACATGTTCTCTCTCCCCTCTCTCAAAATAAATAAATACACTTTTAGAAATAAATTAATAAATAAAAATAAAATGATAGAGATGAATTACGTAGTTCTCCATGTCCAGTCAGTATATATAGTATCAAGATTAATGTTGGAAAGGGGATAATTTTAACATTTTATTAATATGTTGAAAGTAGTCCTTTTTATGGTCAAATTAGCAAAGTAATTTTTAGGATAATTATAGATGAAAAAGAAATGTTACTACATAGAATACATGGAATAAATGTGATATAAAGACTATTCTTGATATGAAATAAAATATCTTCCAAACATTTCCAGTTTAAAATCACATCAAATAGTATGTAAATGACAGTACATCTCACTGTCTTATCTCTCCTTCACATGTCAAATATTTTTCATCCTCCTGAGTTCTTTCAGTAAAATCTACTAATTAGTATGTTTTATCAACATTTACATATAGCAGTGAAAATTATAAATGCTAAATATTTTCATGCCCTAGGCTCATATATGAATTCTCCTATTTTTTTTCCAAGTTTTCATAGTTAGGTCTTTAATCTCCCTGTGGCAAATATATAAGACATAAGCATGGTAAGAGTCTAAACTTACTTGTTTTTCATATGATTTGCCAATTGTCCAAGCACCACACACTGAATAGTCACATCCTGTCTCTGCTGGCTAATAAAGCTACATCGGTCACATGCTAGGTGCTGTACTTAGTACTGTTAGTCAATTTGTCCATCCCTGTTGATACTATAATTAGTACAGTTTTCTGTAAGAACAAGTTGCCCCATCACTTTCTTGTTCTTCAAAACTGTCTTGATTGCTCTTGGCTCTTTGTTTCAATGGGTTTTGACATTGCATTGGATTTCTGTTTACCTTAGCGAAAATGTGCCTTACTCATAATTTTACCAATCTGTGAATTCAGTACAATTCTCTATTTAGATTTTTTGTGTCCTTTAGTACATCTTTTGTAATTTTCTTCATAAAATCATTGCACATCATTGAACTATTTAATTAGTTTTAAAAACCTTGCACATCACTGAACTCTTTCATTAGTATGTATTTATATTCTTTTGGGTTTTCTAAGATGACCATCCTGTCATATGAAAAAAAATGGCTTTATTCTTCCTTTCATTTCTAGTGCCTCTTTATACATTCTTCACTTGTGGAGGAATTATTACATAATGATGAATAGTTGCATGCATAGTATGCAAAATATTCATCACAGATTTTAATGAGAATGTTTCTACCCTCATAATTAGTATTTCATTTGCTGTAGAATTTGACAGATGTCCTTTATTAAGGAAATTCTTTTTATTCCTTTTCGTAAATTGTTAAGTATACATTTTAACCAAGAATGAAATTGCCTCATTTTAGGTGATCATAAGAATATTTCCCTTTAATTTATGAATATAGTGTATTATTTTAATAGATTTTTAAATACTGAACATCCACACATTTCTGGATAAACTGTAATTGATGCTGATATATTATTCTATGCATGTTTACTTTATCTCAGATTTTTCTTCTATTTGATGTTAGGTTGGCTTTTGATTTTATTTTCCTGTGGAAGCTTTATCTGGTTTTAGTTACAGTATAAGGTTATACTAACCTTGTAAAATGGACAAATAGCTTTGTTTATTTCCCAGAAAGAAATTGAAAGAAACAGAATACCTATTGCTGGAATTTTTAAGAAAGATGAGCCTGACTATTCATATTTGTGGCAAGTATAAATATTTGTAGCATGAAATTTTGAAATTTTTGAGGATTCAATTATCTTAAGGTAATAGCTTAAAAATAACCTTCAAAATTTTCATTTTGATTTTATCTTTATTGAGTTCTGTAGGCATGCATTTTAAAATTTCCAAATACACAGTTTTTTTGGCTATATTTGTATTGTATTTTTTATTTGATGTATTGTCATAAAATATATTTTGTATGACACTGACTTTTCAAAACTTGTTGAATTTTTTTAATTCAATACTTAGTTTCTCATACACTCAAAGGAATGTATATTGTCTATGTAATGGGAGGAAATATGTTTATCTCCTTGACTTATCTGCCTTTAGGAGAAACAGATAACTTACTTCATGTGGTATCCAGCATTTGGTACCCGTTATTTTTTGGCATCCATTGTTTTTTATCTTCATTTTCACTTTTATTTTATGTATGACTCTTAGAGGTAGCATAGAGCTGAGTTTTTAAAGCCAACATGATTATCTGAAGTTTTAATGAATGTATCTAATATATCTTATTACTGATATTTTTGACATATTTCTACATTATTGTGTATGTAATATTAATTTTAAAAATGTTTAATTTTTATTTATTTTTGAGAGAAAGAAAGAGCGTGAGCAGGGGAGGGACAAAGAGAGATGGAGACACAGAATCCGAAGCAGGCTCCAGGCTGTGAACAGTCAGCGCAGAGCCCCAGGCAGGGCTCAAACCCACAAACCACAAGATCATGAGCTGAGCTGAGCCACCTGGGTGCCCCTATAGTATTTATTATCCTGTTTGTTTTTCTGTTTTTCCATTTCCAATGTCCATAGAATTAAGTATCTTATAACTTTATGCTTGAAACTTAACTGTAATTACAAAAAAACAAAAACAAAACAAACAAACAAAAACACTTAGCGGGGCACCTGCATGGCTCGGTAGGTTAAGTGTCTGACTCTTGATTTCAGCTCAGGTCATGATCTCAAGATCTGAGATCTTGGCATTAAGCCCCATGTTGGGCTCTGCACTGGGTGTGGGGCCTGCTTCAAATTCTCTCTCTCCATTTGCACCTTTCTCCTCAACGGGCTCTGGCGTGCAAGCTTTGGCGCTTTCTCTCTGTCTCTCAAAATAAAAAAAAAAAAAAAACAAAAAAAACCCAAAAAACCCACTCAGCTTCTAGTGGGTGTTTTGCATGCCTAACAAATTTCCCCATCATATTGTTGTTTAGTTTTCATAAAATACACACGTTATTATTGAACTTTTTTACACTCAACAATTTCCGAAAACATTTTATCAAATATTATGTGCCAGTATATTGGCTCATAATGCATACCTTATAATATACCTTATAGTACATACCTTCTATCTTTGTATTCTTAATGGTGCACACCAATTTTTTTATGATCTTAAAGATTTTAATGGTCTTTGGGTGATACATTTTCTTAGCTTTTGTCTGAAAATGTCTTTACATTTCCTTTACTCCTGAATGAAATTTTTATATTTAGCTGCTGATTGCCAACAGAGTTATTTTTCTTCAGTACTTTGGAAATATTTATTTATAATATTACTAATGATACAGGTAATTTTCATCTTAAAAGCTAAGGTGTTTTTTTTTTAGTAATAAGATAAGTCTTTTTATTGTTGCTGCTATATAGCTTCATTGCAATCATTCTAAAAGTCGATTTAGTTTTATTTGTCACACTGATAACTCAAAATGCTATATCTATGTATTTATTTTTTGCCTTTAGAGAATTTTCAACATTTAATCTAGTGTCATTTTTGTTCCGTTATATCTGGTGTCATTTTCTAGAATAATTCCTGTTAATGTTTAATCTATTTCCTTATCTTTTCAATTATTTTTCTATTCTGTCTTTTGTGTTTTTGTGATTTTATGTCTCAACTACTCTTAGTTTAATCTTCTGAATTAATTAATATATTCTTTGTGTCCAGTATCATATATTCTACTTTCTTTTTAAATGACTACATTTTTCATTTTGAGATTTCTAAAGATTTTAATCTACCTTAGGTTGTTTCATTTCTGATGTTTTTGTTTCATATTTAATTATTTTAAATTAAATCCCAGTTTTGTTTTCTTTTTATAAACTGACAAATCTTTATGTAAAATAAGCTCAATTAAGATTTGACAATATATATAATTTTTATTGTGATGATAGTCTTTCTCAGCCTTATATTTCTTTGGGCATTTGCAATTTTGTTGTAGGGATAGAAAGACTGAATGATCTGTCTCTCTTTTCCAATTCCTTGCTTTCTTCTCTTGTTTTTTGCTCAGGGATTTCCTATTTCCTGAGGGACATCTCCTCCCTCTTTCCCTTTTTTGTTTCTAGGAAGAAAGAAGAATTTGGGATTGATTATGAATTATTGCCACCTAGGTTACTAGGACTAAGATAGACTTAAACATAGGACCATTGCCTTCTTAATTTCTCTCTGAAAGACATGTCTTTGTCCCTGCTTCCTTAGGCCCAGAGTTTCCACTTGACAGTAGTTTGCAGACTTTTTGTCGTTGTTTGGTCCCCTTTCAGAACCAAAGTTGAGTGTAACTCAACTTAAACCCTCCAGCCTCAGTGTTTAATCTGGCTCCCTTCCTCTTTCCCTTTACCAGACAAGGTCTGGCCCTTTGGCTTACAGAGCCCAGGAAGCCTGTAGCTTTAGTCTTTGTCAGTATTTTGTATTTCTGTCCCACTGCTCACCCAGAGACACATTTTGCCATATCTTTTTTTATTATTTGGTTTCCTGTTTTATTTATTTTGGTTTTCTCCTGATGTTTAATAAGTTGTTTTTACACTATTGGATTAAAGGTAATTTTCAAAGTACATATTCTCTGTACCACTTTTTTTATATAAATACTGTTTTAAAGGAACACTGTCATTTTTTACACATATCTTATCAAGTTTAAAAAAATGGCATTGTGAGTGGAATGCTATAATATTTTGATATTCATCTTTTTTATTAAAAATGGTCTAACTAAATCTTTCAGGTAAGATCAAGATATTATTCTTCATCTTTTCTGATCTCAGTTTGTATACTTCTGTAAAGCAATATAGTTTCTTTAGGTAGTTTTTTAGATAGTTTAGTTGCACATTTTGTTAAAAAATAATTTAGGGGAATTTGTAGATTTTGTGCATACTTTGTAGCTATGTCTTATTGCTCTGCTATGACCCATATTACATATTAAGAAGTACATAATTTTACTATATTTAATTAATGGAAACTGGATAGTATTAAACAAACCATCTTTAATTTCTTTTTTGGTTTTGTTTTATAAATATACTTCATCTTATCTATTTTTCTATTTATTGGTTTATAAACATTTTCTCTCATATTGCTAATTCTTTATTTTAAAATATTACATTTTTTACTTATTTATAGTAAGTTTAATCAACGTTAAAAGATAATTTTCAAAAAGGTAAAATCAAGACTTTCATACGCATATAAAACTAACATATTAAAAAAGATTTTCATGGGGTGCCTGGGTGGTTCAGCTGAAGCATGTTACTTCAGCTCAGGTCATGATCTCACGATTTGTGAGTTTGAGCCCTGCCTTGAGCTCTGTGCTGACCGCTCAGAGCCTGGAGCCTGTTTCAGATTCTGTCTCCCACTCTCTCTGCCCCTCCCCTGCTAGTGTTCTGTCTGTCTCTCTCTCAAAAATAAATAAACATTAAAAAAAATTTCTTACACTAATTAATAATGAGGAACCAATAAGATGTTACAATTCATTCAAATATATTGTATACACTTAACATATATATTCTATATCAAATATATACAATATATTTGAACAGATTGCATATGTATATATGTAATTAACAAATAAATGTGAGGATTATAATGCTGGGTAAGATGCAAAACTGGTCAATAGCCGGCAGGGTCATACACAGCAACCACTGAGGCTACCTCTTCTACTAGACAGAAATTATTTGTTTTTCCACTTGACAAATTCTACAAATTAACCTCTGTTCCTACAGATTAGGGAATTCACCAAGACAATGACATATCAATTCCTACACTATGCTAAAAGAATGCTAAATAATCCCTTTTGTCTCTTCAGGATCCTCATAATTTTTGATATCCCTATATATTTTCCCATGAAGATTTAGTTATTGATGATTAATCTCTATAATATATATGAGTATTCCTTCTACGTCTATCCTTCTTAGTGCTGTAACAGGAAAGGTGGGCATAGCGTGTCAAGTGTTTTTAGGCCATCAATTCTGATATGATAATGTTTTTCTGTTCTTCTCTTAGTGTATCAAACTTTATTACAATGATACATTTCCCTACTGATGAAAGATCTTGCATTGGAAAGAGAACAAAAAATGAACCTACTTTATCATATGCATTATTCTTTAAAACATCAACATAGTTTTGGGGAGAAGATTGAATAGGACAAGTAGAAGGGAAATTTTTAGGGAAGTGAAACTATTCTGTAATATAAGATAATGGTGAATACAAGTCAAAAGCATTGTTAAAAAAATCATTGAACTTTATGGCACAGAGAATAAAGCTTACTGTATGCAATTAAAGAAAATGATTTAGGAAGTCAGAGAATCCAAGGATAGAATGCAAAATGTGCCAAAAGAGTCTATACACATTTCAAACATCTTAAAGAGCTTCCCCAAATGGGGTTGAGAAATCAGGTACTGTCCTAAGTAATTTTGGAGATGAGTGGAATCTGTAAGAGTAAAGATTTCAGAAGAAAGTGTTCTCAAGTGCTATGTTCTTACTGGTCAAGTTGCTTTTATGTGGGTGGAGGTTTACATTTCTGAAACCAGTACACCTATGTACTGTAACTAAACAACTAAATAAGTAATGGGAAATAGAAGGATCCACATTTCTCACTTTTGGAAAGGGAATTCACAGAGAAGTAGAGAGTATAGGCAATTATGATCCTTATAATAACAGATTAGAGTTAGAGATGTCAGTATAAATTCATGTTTAGCTTACTAAAGATACTGATGGTTACATACAGAAAAGCTTATAAATGTATATACATATCAACCATACCCTGTCAGCTTATAGGACCTAAAAGCAATGCCATTTCAGTTGTGAGGAGAATATTTAACACCCAGATATTGGTTTCTACTACCATTCCCCAGTAAAAGGAACTAGGACTAATGGAGAAATGGCTGATTCTAGGACTGGGGAAGGAAATATACAAAAAGAGCCTGGAGCTTCTTCTAGTATCAAAAGTTAGAAAATTCTCAGCATCAATACATACATACACACATACACAAACATACATACATACAATGAAGGAAGTATGTCAAGTACGTCAAAAAAAGTAGTAGTGAGTTTTAAACCAAAGTACAAAATAAATATCAATGAGTCTATACTCATATAAGTAAATTATTGAATAAATAAACAAATGGGAAAAATAGTCAAATATCCCATACAGAAGAATACCAAATAATTTATACAGTTACCCCATTGTCAAGGAGTTGGAACATAATCATATGCTCTTTATGTATGGGCACTGCACAATTACTTCTTCTACTGGAAGAGAAAAGAGAGAAAATAGTAACTTTTTAAAAATTTTTTAAAGTTTATTTATTTATTTCGAGAGAACGATAGAGCAGAGGAGGGGCAGAGAGAGAGGGAGAGAGAGAATCCCAAGAAGGCTCCACACCATCAGCATGGAGCCCAAAGCGGGACTCAAACTCACGAACTGTTAGATTATGACCCGAGCCTTACCCAACTGAGCCACTCAGGCACCCAAAAAATAATAACTTTTTAGTAGAGAAATACGACAAACGTTATTTCAAGCCAGGTGATCAATGTTAACAATAATAGTTATGTCATGTTGAGTGTAGGCATCCTTGATATGATGTGATCAGAATGACACTTTTGCCTCTTTGGTCTTCCTCCTAAAAACACATTTGCCTAGTGTGATCATAAGAAAAACATCAGGCCAATTCCAATGTAGCAACATTCTCCAGAATACCTGGCCAATAATTCTCAAAACTGTCAAGGTCATCAAATACAAGGCACTGCGAAATAGTCACAGCTAAAAGAAGTCTACACTTAGGGAAAGAAATACTCACAACCAAGGGGAGATCTGACTCTTAAACATAATGTTCCTGAATGGGATCCTGGAACAGAAAAGGGACACTGAATAAAAACTAAGGAAATCTAAATAAAGTAAGGATTTTAGTTAATAATAATGTATCAGTACTGCTTCATTAAATGTATTACGTTAAATGACAAATGTACCATATGAATGTAAGATGGCACTGGGTGTGGGGAATATAGGGACTCTCTGTACTATCTTCACAATAATTCTCTGAACCTACAACTGGTATAATATACTTACTGAAAAAAAAAAAACACCATTACAAGACAATATAAGCTATTTAATATATTTAAGTAAACTATATCGTGATATATCTTAGTAATCTTAAGTAACATCAATTCCAAGGAGATGTTTTTGCTATGCAAGTACAACTTCAAAACAAGTCCCTTAAAACTCATTTCCAACTAAGTTACTACTACTCACTGCTTTATATACAAGTTCTGGACTTTCCAATGGATGTTAAAACTCGGATAATTTTTCACATTATCAGATAATTTTCCAATATTAGCTTGAATGGCATGGCCTTTTTTCCCTATGTCTATAATATATGGTAAATGTCAGAAATCCTTCTCTGTAAAGTTGGCCAGATAGTAAATGTTTCAAACTTTGAAGGCCATAGAGTGTCTGCTGTAAATATTTAACTCTGATATTGTGGCTTCAAAGCAAACATAGACAGTGTGTAAACAAATGAGTCTTATTTTGTGCCAGCAACATTTTATTAAAACAAAACAAACAAAACAAAAAACAAAAAAAACAGAAAATAAAACCACATGTGAGAGCCTAGATTCGGCCTGCAGGTCATGGTTTGGCAATTCCTGATACGGGGAATAAATGTTTATATCTCTAACCTTAAATATTAGATAGTTTAGATACCTTTAAAAAGTGTTATCTCTTTAAAGTCTCATACTGATTAAGTATATAGATTGCAAACATATGATTTTAACAGACCATGCTAAAAGACTGGTAATACTTTCTATATTTATAAGAAATATTTTGAGAACAAGCCAAAACAGTTTTCACAATGGGTGGTAATTTTGTAGATTTTTAAATTTTTAAGAAAA
Organism: Panthera uncia; assembly: GCF_023721935.1. Taxonomy (NCBI): domain Eukaryota; kingdom Metazoa; phylum Chordata; class Mammalia; order Carnivora; family Felidae; genus Panthera; species Panthera uncia. The sequence goes on from NW_026057580.1 coordinate 95,784,691, forward strand.
TAATAATGTTTGATCACATGAAAGGGTTAATCCTTAGATATGATTTAGTCCAGTCTTTCATTTCACAAAAAGAAAAAAAAAGTGAACTGAGAGGTATCATTAAGATATGTAATTGAGACTTTTGAAAATACTATTCTATAATTTTCTAGTTTTTACGTGTAGGAATATATTGCACTAGGCTGTCATTTACCCAAAACAACTCTGGTTAGTATGGATCTACAGTAGTATAAAAGACTGTTCTCCCTTTTCTACTCTCTGTCCTGAACATTAGAGTAAAGCACAGTGTTTGCCTCCAAGTTTATTGAATATATGCACTAATGAATATTCAAAATCTAATCGTAGAATATTTTATGAAGGTAGTCAATTTTTAATAGATTTCTCCGGGGAATTGAAGTGCTATAGCTTCAAAATGAAAGACATCATGTAATAAATAATCTCATGAATTTACAATGCCATTGCCAAATCTGTGCTGAGCAGTTTCAATTTGAAGTGGTCATGTAAGCAATGCCATGGGGACTGAAGCATTGACATTTGCTATCCCTGCTGATTCATGTTTTTGTGCAAGTATAAGTATTTTTCTCTGATGGTTTGAGAATATGTTGGTATATTACCTAATCTGGAGACATAAATGTATAACCTCTTCATAAAATTTATGAAAATATAGGAATTTCTATTCTGAATTAGCACTATGTGCTTCTGCAGCTCAAGAGGAGAGTAGCATGAGGGAGAATATTAAACTAAGAATCCAAAGTTTTGGATGCCAGTCCCCTCAGCTGTAACTTTGAACAAGTTGTCAAAATGCATCTATAAAATAACTTAGCCTCATACTTGGTATAATCATAGGTTCCTGGTAACCCTGATATTTACTAAATAAAATATATATTTAAAATGAATCAATATCTTTATATATATGTCACAACCCACTATAGCATTAACTTTTTTACAATTATATCTTACAACATGATTTCAAACAGTTCTGAAAAACAAATAGTATATTTCAAGCAGTTTCAAAATGTCTCTGAATTCAAATCAGGTTTATTTTCAAAATATGGGCAGGTAAGGGAGTATAGAAAAAGTATAATGGGCATAGCAAGAAGCAAATAAAATTCTGAGCTAGAATCTGAACTCACAATTCCAAAACCTGCATTTTTAATATGTTTAAAACAAAACGTAAACTTGCTGATGTTTAGTTGTTTTATGCCTTTTAAATCAAGATTGTGTCATCATAGTTATAACTCATTTGGAAATATAATAAATTTTGACTAGTGGAGTAGAGAAATCTCTCGTTTTTCCTAAACATATGTTTTGGAGAGTTGAATACAGAGTGGTCTCTATATAGTCTATGATGCTTTGAAAAGGCTATGGGAACGCCTATGAGTTTTTTCAATGAGACAGTCAAGCTGACTCTAAGGATCATAGGAAAAACAAAGACTCTAATTGTCCCTGCAACAGAGGTACACATAGCCACTGGACTTCACTGAAAATAATATCCTGCTTTGTTGTTTGAGACCTCCCTCAAATTCTCGAAGCTCTGTCATATGATCACCAGAAGGCTGAATGAGCTAGACATGCCATTTGGCTCTTGATTTAGGCCAATTACTTGCACTCTAAAGAGGGCACAGATAGACAGCTGAACGTAAGGGGGGCCCCAGCCACACAATAAACAGAATGTGGCCTTAGTTTGGGGAACAGAGGGGCTTATTAAAAGATGAAAACTGGTGGTGAATGGGAAGCTTAGAAAAATATGTAGCCATGATTCCTCTTTTTAGTGTTTTCTGCAGTTTCCATTGTATTTTGTTTTCTGCATAACCAAGTGACCTCTAAACCCTGTAAACAGCCCATAAAACTCTTCTCCTTCTTCTCTGGGTGGATGACTATTATTATCCTTTCATCTTGAAAGGTCATGGGGTATCAATTGAAGAAGTATACCAGTTCGCTTTGAGTGCCCTCTCTGTTTGAAGTGACTTGTCTGTTTGCTTTATAAATGGTGGCCTGTTCCTAAACAAATGGAAAAATAATTAATCATCTTTCTGTCTCTAAATGATAGATGATTTGACCTGAAACAAAGTTAAACATACAATAGGACTGAAATGTTTCAAAATGTATATTTTAGTGATTCAATATTTATTAAGGTTATTAAAACATTTTACTGGAAAATGATGGAGTATATTATTATACTGTATAATGATAGAGTGGATAGGAAAGTCTATCATTTGAACAGTAGGAAAAAATTAATATTTAGATGAAACTAATATGCGCCTGTTTTTCTATGTTTTATATTCTGTGATAAGATATTCCTAAGGCAAAATCTAGTCTTTGATGAAGACTCTGAAAATTCAACACCATGTTTATTTAAAAAGTAGAAAACAATACAATAGTCTTTTATAATTATTTTCAATATGGAGATAGATTATCCTTTGACTTCATATTTAAATCTTAAACTGTTTTTTTTCAATCCACATTGAAAAAAGTATAGGATATATTAGACCTCAGTATAGAAGATGAAGGCTGAGGAAGGATATGACAGACAAATTCAAGAATGTAATAGATAATTTAATATGGATGGGACTGTTTAATGAAGTTCAGAATCATAATACCAGGGCACAGTCACTGGAAAAGAAGGTAATGTTAGGAAAAACAAGATTAGTAAAATACAATTTTTACTTATTAATGTTTTAAGCAATATTTTAGGACTATCTTCCTAGACATACTAGAAGATAAAATACAGATATTTGTGAGAAATTCAGATATTAATGATTTATTGAGTTTTGGCTGATTTGTAAGGGAACCAGAGAATTCTTTGTCAGTATCAGTAAGTCTTGTAGCAGAGGGGACAGACTCATGTTGAAAAACAGTGTAATGTAAAAACAAGATCATTAGTAAGGGCCCTAATCCAGTATGACTGGTGTCCTTGTGAAAGAGGAATTTTGGACACAAAGACAGGGAGGCACACAGGGAAGAAGTAAATGTGCACAGGGAAAAGATGGCCATATGACTGCAGTGCCACATGAAAAAGCCAAGAAGCTGCAAAAATTGTGAACAAACCACTTGAAGCCAAGAAGCAACAAGGAAGACTCATTTCCCTGCTGATTTCAGAAGTTTAGCCCAGCTGACAACTTGGTTTTGTACTTCTAGCCTCTAGAATTGTGAGGCACTAAATTACTCTTGTTCTGAGAACTGTATATTCAAGTTCTTTGCCCATTTTTAAATTGGGTTATTTGCGTTTTGCTACTTTAAGCCCTAGGGATCCCTTATATATTAATCCCTTATTAAACAATTTGCAAATACTTTCTACCATTCCATAGGTTTCCTCTTCACTGCATTGATGGCTCCTAGTTTGTTTTGTGTGTGTGTGTGTGTGTGTGTGTGTGTGTGTGTGTTTTGTTTGTTTGTTTTTTGTTTTGTTTGATGTAGTTCCAATTGCCAGATTTTGCTTTGGTTGACTGTGCTTTGGGTGTCATTTTCCAGGAAACTATGCTAACACTAATGTCAAGAAGCATATCTTCTATGTTATCTTCTAGGAGTTTTACAGTTTCAGGGCTTGTGTTTAAGTGTTTATTTATTTACTGTTGATTTTGAATATGATATAAGATAAAGGTCCTTTTTTTTTTTTTTGAGTGTGGCTGTCAAGTTTTCCCAACACTATTTGTTGAATAACCTATCTTTCCCTCATTGTATGGTCTTGGCACCCTTGTCAAAGATCATTTGACATTACATGCATGGATTTATTTCTGGACTCTATTATGTTTCCCTGGACTGTATGTTTGTTGCTATGCCAATATTATACTATTTTGATTACTGTAGCTTTGTGATATAGTATGGAGTAAAAAAGTGTGAGGCTTCCACCTTTGTTTTTCTTTCTCAGTGTGGTTTTAGCTATTTGGAGCCTTTGTGGTTCCATACGAATTTTAGAATTACTTGTATATATTCCTGCAAAAAAAAAATGACATTGTGATTATGATGGGGATTGCAGTGAATCTGTAGATCACTTTGAGTAGCAAAAACATTATAATTTTAAGCCCAGTGTTGAAACCTACTGCTCAGAAAAATAGATTTCTTTCAAAATATTACTGCTCATTGGCAATGTACCTGGTTACCCAAGAGCTCTGATGGAAGTGCACAATGAGATTAATGTTGTTTTCATGTCTGCTAACACAGCATATCCATTCTGCAGCCTATGGATCAAGAAGAAATGTTGACTTTCAAGTCTTAATATTGGGGAAAAAACACATTTTGTAAAGCTATAACTGCCATAGACAGTGATTCATCTGATGGATTTGGGCAAGATCAACTGAAAACCTTCTGGAAAGAATCCGCCATTCCACATACCACTAAGAACATTTGTAATTCATGGGAAGGGGTAAAAATATCAACATTCACAGGAGTTTGGGAGAAGTTGGTTCTAACCTTCATGGTTAACTCTGAGGCCCTCAAGACTTCAGTGAAGGAAGAAACTACAGATGTGGTGACAATAGCAAGAGAACTAGAGCTAGAAGTGGAGCCTGAAGACATGACTGGATTGCTACAATCTCATGACCAAACTTGAACAGGTGAGGAGTTGTTTCTTATGCATGAGCAAAGAAAGTGGTTTCTTGAGATGGAATCTACACCTGGTGAAGATGCCACGAAGACTGCTGAAAAACAGAGGATTTAGAAAACGACTTAAACTTAGTCGATAAAGCAACAGCAAGGTTTGAGAGCATGGGCTCCCATTTGAAAGAAGTTCTGCTGTGGGTAAAATGCTATCAAACAGAATCACATGCTACAAAAAAAATTGTTCATGAAAGAAAGGGTCAGTCAATGTGGCAAACTTCATTGTTGTCTTATTTTAAAAAATTACCACAGCCACCCTAACCTTCAGTAACCACCACCCTGATCAATCAGCAAGACTCTTCACCTGCAAAATGTTTATGACTGGCTGAAAGTTCAGATGATGGTTAGCATTTTTTGGCAATAAACATTTTTAATTAAATTATTTCTTTTTAATTTTAATTATTTCTTAGACAATACTATTGCACACTTAACAGACTACAATTTAGTATAAGCTTAACTTTTATTTGCACTGGCAAACCAAAAAATTGACTTGGTTTATTGTGATATTTGCTTTATTGAGGTGGTCTGGCCCCAAACCCGCAGTATCTTCAAGGTATACCTATACTTTAGACACATGCTCCAACTTTCCCTCCCCAGGGATAAACTGGGAGTTGGGGGATTTCTCCCATTTATTCCGTGCTGAGCTTGGGGAGGGGACTAGAGTTAGTATGTGCTTAGTCCAAAGCATTGCCTTGGTTCTTCGTGGTGCCCCAACCTACCACCATCTCCTAACAATGTTTAGGTTCAGGCAAGACAGAAATCATTCTCTCAGATAGCCCCCTGAGAAGTCTGATTATTGGGCAAATGTTTCAATTTTGTTTCTCCATCCCCAGCAAGAAGCCAGGACCTGGGAGCTTCCTCTCAATTGTGCTGTGCTATGCTGGAGGGAGAGGCTACAGCAAGGGGGTGCCACAGATCTTCCTCATGGCTCAGATGCCGTGGTTTCATGCTTGTCTGGACTGCAGGAGCCTCTTCACTGGTTTCTGAATTTCTCAAAAAGAGAACCGGTTTATGTGTTTTTGTTGAGTTAGTGTCTCCTTTGGGGAAAGGACAATCTGGGGCTTCTTATTCTGCCACCTTCTAGATTCATTTTTTAAATGGTCATTTCTAACATTGATTTTTAAAACTAACATCTTAAAAATATTTGACCACTATTTATTATATCAAATTGCAGATATTCCTAAATGAATTGTGACTGAAAATGATTGCATTCAGTCTTATTTTCATGGCATCCTCTAATTCCAAAACTTGAAATAATTGCATATGCTTGTAAATCACCTCCCTGTATCCATTTGGAAAACAAAAGTGAATTGAATGAAGTGACATAGGAACTCACAGAAACATCATTTTTAAACCTTCTAAAAATACAAAAATTGCTAGGCTGCCTAAAACATGCTGGTTACACAACTTGATAATTCTTTATATAAGTCTTTACAAATCCCTGTATTGGTAATCCATATGAAAGAAATTGAAATGGCAAAAGGAATGGTAGTTCTCTTCTTCCTTCTTATTTTTTCTGTGAAAGAATTCGGGGGAAAATAGGCCAATAAATTCTTTTATTATTTTTGTAACTGGAGTCCTGAATGATACAGAAATGGGATAACATAATTTTTAGTTCCCTGTAAATAATGCGTAGTTTAAGAATCATTAATTTTTTTTTCTCTAACAACTTCTGAAATGTTTTAATTAAAAACAAATCTGGTTTTAGGCCAATCATAAGACAGATTGGTCCTTACTAAAATTATGTCCTATATCATTACCTTACATAATTTAAACTAGAAAGTAAAACTTGATAGTTTACAAGATCTAGATTTGCCATGAAATTTAAATCAGCCAATTAAAGGCTTTCAAACATGTACCTAAGTTGCAGAAAATGAGCATATAAAACACACATGGCAAGACATAAGAAGAGGAAGGAGGGAAATTACAGCAAGTTTTAAGGAAATAACATTTTGGCCAAAGTAAAGTGGCAAAGTAAAAAAAAAAAAAAAAAATTGGCCTAAAAAGTGGAAACAATTCATGATTCAGATGGAAAATAAAAGTAAGTGGAAGAATATAAATAAGAAATATAAAATGATAAAAATTAAAATTGCACAAAAGAATGTAATGTTGATATTTGTACCAATGGTAAATTGGAGGCTGTTTGCCAAGTTGAAAAATAGATACATTTAAATGTGCCCTGATCCAATTATTTCACATGTTTATGATTCTTTAGAGTGTGTGGTTGGTTTTGTTTTATTTTTGTTTTTGTTTTTTTTTCCCTCCAAGGATCTGCCACCGACACACCAAGCTGACCTGCTGACTATCAATTGACAAGGCCCTTAGCCAATGAATCCCCATTAAATTGAAACATTCTATCCGTGGAATAAAGTTACTGACCCTTAGGGCACAATGTCGTTTTTTGTAGCTTGCAAAACCTGCTATTTTCTCCAAAGAGAACTTTTCATGGGGTCATGTATGTGAGAGAAAGAATTTAAACATTCTCTTGTTTTTCAGTCCAAAAGGTTTGTTTCTTTATTTATACACTTTCAAAGGCTTTCACTACCCCAGGCATATTCTACTTCAACTTTCTAAATATGGTCTTTAGAATTTTGGGGAATGGGTTTGGGAAGAGAGAGATAGGGGAAGTAGAAAAAGGAAAATCCATTCAGTTTACATAAAATCTTTTGAAGATTTTTTTCTAAAAATTCTATCCCAATGTATCCACAAAGTCACTGTTTTTTCTTTCAGTTTCAATAAAAGAGTAAATAGAAAAACCCAACTTCTCAAATGCTTAGTGGTCCATTGAGACTTGGATAACACAGAGAGAGGATAACACTAAGAAATAACAACTAAGTTCAAATAAGTTTGTCTCAGGGTAGTTACAGAATTTATTTTCATGGAGCTTCTGAATTACTAATGTATCCCTAGTGTAGCAAAATGCCAAATTTAAAATGACAATTGCACATAATAATTGAAAAGAGTATGGTGTGTATATGTCTATTTTGTGTGTTTATTCAACTTTGAGTCAGAAATAACCAACAATATTGAACAATTTAAAGCTCTTCACACAGGATAAACCCAGCAACATGAACTTCCTTTTACCTTTCCTCTAAAAGAAGAGTAAACTTCCAACTTTTGCAGTATTGCATAGCATAATACCTTCTGGGAAAACAATAAAAATAAGTTTTATGTTTTTCCAAAACCCTAATACTAAACCAAATACGAACAGAAAAGGAAAAGGAAACTCTAAATTAATCTCATTTATAAGCCTCAATGCAAATAAAATTCTAAATAACGCAAATTAAAGCCATCTGTCTATTATAAGAATAATGCTTTATATACAAATACAGCACATTCCTAACCATGTCCAGGACTATTGCACATTACTCCTTTGTGGCCAAAAGTAACAGACAGAACAGTTCAAAAAATTTTTAATGTTTATTTTTCAGAGAGAGAGAAAACAGGAGAGGGGCAGAGAGAGAGGAAGACAGGATCCAAAGCAGAGGCTCGAACCAATGTCTTGCTCAAACCCAGAAACTGTGAGACAATGACCTGAGCCAAAGTCTGAAGCTTAGCTGACTGAACCATGCAGGTGCCCCCAGAGCAGTTCAGTTGTTGAAACCCTGGGCTGTTGGAACCACAACCATCTCAAGAGAAGAAATAAGCCCTAGGAAAATAGATTCCTCTCATCTTTCAAAGTATGTACCAGTCTTTGCAACAATATACATTAATAGAGAACAAAATAAATGGGGATCCAGTAAGAGTGAGTTATTTACAGTTGTAACAAGGTCACAGAGACAAAAAACAAAAGGTCAACCAAACCACAGACATGTTTTTTTAAACTTGCTCATCTGAATTTATAATTATTCAAGTCCACAACTCCCATATTATTTGATTTTCCTTTTGAAGTCTACTAAGTTTCAGGCGAGCACCTCTGACAGGTTAACGAGCATATGCGGGGTTTTTCCAAAATGCTGTCCCCTTCCATGCCCATGTCATTATAATACAGAGTCACCTGGGAATTTGACTCAGGCCATTTAATTCCAGCTTCCTTTCCTTTAATCATCACACACTAAGCAAACATTATCCTATCGTTGAAGCATTAATTCCATTCAGGTGGAGAAAGGACAATTGATCCAAACCATTAATTTTGTAATTTTTGAAATAATCAATTCATTAAAAAGAATAAATAAGAAGCATAGATTCTGGGAAAGAACAGATGATCAGTCATGATATAAATCTACATGGAAAGTGCGCCTGGGTGGCTCAGTTGGTTTAGTGTCCGACTTTGGCTCAGGTCATGATCTTGTGATTTGTGAGGTTGAGACTCACTTTGGGCCCTGTACTAACAGCTCAGAGCCTGAAGCCTGCTTTGGACTCTGTTTCCCTCTCTCTCTTCCCCTCCCCATGCTCAGGCTCTGTCTCTCTGTCTCTGTCTCTGTCTCTCTGTCTCTCTCTCTCTCTCACTCTCTCGGTCTCTCTCTCTCAAAAATAAACATTAAAAAAAATCTACATGGAAAAAAATGAATCAAATGAATTGACATAAGAACTAACAGAAATAGTGCAAGAGTTTATCAGGTTGCCAGATACAAGATCAATAGAACACTTAGTTGATTTTTACATAGTAGTTACTGTGAATAGGGCTATCATGCAAAATACTAAATGCTCAGTTAAATGTGAATTTCAGATAACCAATAGATACATTTTTCATGCAAGTATATCCCAAATACTGCATGGGACATACTTACACTAAAAAATTAATCATTGCTAAATATGACAACCTGTATATAAATACATACACTTACACATATTATATAAAAGTAGATACTCATGTGCCCATGTGCTCTGTGCCCACCACACAGCTTAAGATATAGGACATTACCAAACATTTTACCTCATTTTGTTCCTCTGTAACAGGCACAAATCTTCTACCTCTAAATGACCAATATCCTGAAATAATCATTCCCATGTTTTTAAATATGTTTATCAACTTCAAATGTATCCCTATATAGTACATTGTTCATTTTGTCTGTTTTTAAAATATTATAAAAGTGTTTTCATGTTGGACATGTCCTTGACTTGTTTTTCACAAAAGTAATGTTGGAGTAATAGGGCATACAGAAATATATTTATTCAGTGTGATATAATATGTAATTTGAACGTACCAAAATTATTAATAGATCCTGCTGCCTATAAGATTGATAGTATATTCTTGATAATTTTCATATATTTAAGATATAACTACATACCATGTATATTATATATTCAAAGTATATACATAAATATAAAATTCAAGGTCACATATGTGCACATAAATACATGTGTATACAATTTCAAGATATACACACATTGAAACTGTAGTCTCATTACAGTATGTACCTGATTAACTTTCTCAGGTGTTTTGTTTTGTTTTTTTTTAAAGAATGATGGCCCCAATTTTCACTACAAGTATACTTGTATTAGTGAATGTTGTGCCATTTCCTCTCTGTCACATTTCTTCACACAACAATATTTACTGAACGTGTTAAAGTAAGTCAACAAGACCATTAGACCAAGGTGGATCTATTGCCTCAGTAGCCTGCCTAAGCAAATAAGCACCTAATCCAGAGTCAATGCACTCGCATCCAAAAATATTAAACTTAAGAGCAATCAGTCACAAACAATGAATCAGGCTTGCCCAAATAAATAATCAAATCAAATAATTTCCTTGCATTGTCTTTTGTCTTTTCTGTAAAAGCTTCTTGGATAGCTCCTGTGGGTAGAGTACTCCTAACCACCATTGGATTGATGCTACCTGATTCCAATCAATCTATGCTCAAATAAACTCTTGAAAATTTTAATGTGTCTCATGATATCTTTTATCAAATGCTTCTGTACACCAAGCATTGCATTAGATACTAATTATATATATATATGTATGTATATATGTATATATATATATATATATATATATAGACACACATACATATATATATACATATATATAATATATTACAGAAAAACTTCAAAGATAAAACAGAGAATTCTGCTATATTTTTTCCCTTCACTCATGTCCCCTAAAAGACGTATATATTTTAATATTGCCAGTGTGGTGGATATGGAGTGGTATTTTACTTTATTTTGAGTTTCCCTAAATGATACTGTATTTAGACTTCTTTATATGTATTTGTAGGACATTTGTGTTTTTCCTTTATGAAAGTTCTTTGTATGCATTTTGAGCCATTTTCTATTGCTTTCTCTTTTTTATTTTTCATGTATGAAATTATATAAAGAATATAAATCCTTTTTAGTTAATTCCTTCAGTAACTTCTCTTAGTTTAGTGTGTGTCTTTTAACCTTATTTTTAAATTTTTTATATTTGTCTTTTAATATCATTGTCTGAGAAAATTTTATAGTGTTAAATAAACCTTGCTTATCTGAAAGAAACCAATTGATCACAATGTACTCTGTCATATACCTATGGTTACATTATTCAGTTTGTTAATATTTGGTTAAGTATCTTCATCTATATTTATGAATGTCCTTGTCTGATTCATATGCCAAGGTTATGCTATAACAAAATATAAGTTGGAAAGTATTTACTTTGCTTTATATAAGATTGAAAATACTTGCTTCTTGAAAATTTGATATAATTTATATTTTCCAAATAAAGATGACCTAAGACTTGTTTTTCCTTTGTAGGGAAATTTTAAACTAGAGACTCAACCTCTTTCATAGTGATAGGACAATTCAGATATTCTACTTTTCTTGAGTACATTTTGTGATTTACATGTTCTCAAAGAGGTTTAATTTCACCTAACTTTATAATGTATTGACACACAATAATTATAATGCATTTCTATAATTTTCTTTGATAAAGATATGCTTTAAGCTTTTAAAAATTCTCTAACATTTATCTTCTGTCTTGTATCTTTTCAGTTGATTATTTATATGAGAAGTTTTTCAATGGTATTTTTCTTTCTAGAAAACCAAATTTTGATGTTTTGATTTTCTATAATATACCCATTGTTTCACTAGTTTTTTGCTCGTATTGCCTTTCTTCTGTATTATATAAGTTGGGTACTAGCTTATTTATTTTGTTCATGTTCATTTATTTTGAGAGAGAGAGAGCATGCTCACAGGTGTGTCATGGGAGGGATGGGCTCTGTGCAGAGCCTGCTTGGGATTCTCTCTTCCTCCTTCTCTGCCCTTCCCAACACACACCCAAGCACAAGCTCCCTCCCTCTCTCTCTCTCTTTCTCTTGCCAGAGCCAGATGTGAGGCTCGATCCCACAAATTGTGAGATCATGACCCGAGTCATCAAATCAAGAGCTGTATGCTTAATGGACTGAGCCACCCAGGCGCCCCTAGCTCATTTATTTTTAATCATTCTTCCTTTCTAATGAAGGCTATCTATCTATCTGTAAATATCTCTATAGCTTCATAGTGTACATTTTGGTGTGTAGCATTTTTATTTCTCAGTTCAAAGTATATTTTTATTTCCATTATGACTTGAGCCATAAATTATTTAGATGTGCATTGTATTAAAATTTAAAATGGATAAGCTGCTTTTATCTGTTTTCAATTTATTATATTTAACAGTGCTATAGTCAGTAAACGTGGTATGTAGGCTACCAATTATTTAAAATGTGTTGCAACTTGCTTTAAAGTCTAGAATGTGATCGATTTTCTTGGGTGTACTTGGTACCAGAAAGAATGTGTATTGTCCTATGTGTCTGCATGTGTGTGTGAGAAAGAGAGACAGAGAAAGGGAGAGAGACACTATGCTTATGCAATTACATGTATCGACACTTGGTCTGCTTGATACTTGACAAGAGAAATGACATAAAACCCCATGATGTGAGTTTCTTTAATTTTGCTCTCATCTTTGTTTCTATTGAGGGTATTTTATTAGGGGCATGCTGGTGAATACATTTTGATTTCTTTCATCCTATTTTTACATGTTTTCTCTCACAGATTTTGCCAATAGCCCTCCCCGTGTTTCTTGTTTACCGTTGTTTTGTTGTTGTTGTTGTTGTTCTTTTTTTGTTTCTTTAGAATTCCCCTGTTACATTTTTTTAATCCCTCTACCTATGATAAGCTCAATTTCTATTAACTTAGTGGTTACTCTATAAATTACCTTATTCATATTTCATATAAAAATGTCTAGAGTGATAGTGGGGAAGCTAGACTTACTTTCCTCCCTATTCAAATACATTAAAATTATTTGAATCAGAATGCCAAATTTAGTGTTTTATTCTTGAAAAGAACTCCACAATTGAAAAACGATTCCCCTCGTATTATACAATTGGTATGAATTACATATAACCACAAATTTACCAGTTTAAAAAAAAAAAAACAGTATCCCTTCTAGTATTTCAGACCTTGGACTGTGGTCTTTTCCCTCCTTCCTGACATACATTTTTAGATTTTTCTTTAATGATGATAATTTTTTTTGTTTGCCTGAAAAATGTCTGTATTATGCTCTCCTTGGTGAGTAATATTTTAGCTGAGATTACATTTCTTGGATGATAGTTCAGATAGTTCAGAGAGAGAGAGAGATGATCTATATATCATCTATATATATAGATATATCTATAGATATCTCTATATCGATAGATATATATCTATATCGATATAGATATATCTATAGATATATATCTATAGATATATCTATAGATATAGATAGATAGATAGATAGATAGATAGATGATAGATGGATAGATAGATAGATAGATGATAGATAGATGATAGATAGATAGATAGATAGATAGATAGACAGATAGATAGATAGATTCCATCGTATTCTCTACCTGCCATTGATAATTCTATTGTCAGTTTCTAGTTCATTTGTAAGAAATATTTTTGTTACTCTGGTTCTTATTTTAAAATATTTTATTTACCTTTAGTGTTTCTACTTTGTTTGATGTGTCCAAATGAGTAATTCTTGCTCACCATTCTTGTCATTTTTGATGAACCAAAAAATTGCAGTTCTTAGCTATAAAAAAATCACAGTCTAGAAGTGAAGGCAGATATTAACTACATATTCTAGTATTTAAAAATTGTGGTGAATTCTATGAAGATAAATAGATTCAATTGGAAAGAATAACAGAAGAAACCACATTTAGGTATTAGGAAGGGTTTTTGGCATCCTTCCTGTGGAAATATGAGACTAGACATGAGATGCCTCAATAAAGTTGACTAGATTAAAAGCCCAGAATGTGGGGATGAGTAGGTTCTGTCTGGCATTTAGTAAGGCAACGAAGCATATGGAAAAACAAAAGCAACTGGTGGGGAGTCTGACTAGGTGTGATCTCCAAATATCATGTTGTTCCTAAAGGCCCTTGTAACTACAGTAGCACTCTGTCTGACAATCTTAGAGAAAAACAGTGTATCTTCTTAAGTTTCACTCAAATATGTCTCTGTTATTTGTAAGCAAGATTCATATTTAATACAAAAGATTTTACCAGGTGATAAATATGATTATATTCAGGTTTAATAAAGGTCTCTCTGTCTGCATTATGAAGAATGGATTAAGAGAAAACTAGGCAGGAGTGAAATTTGAAGTTTCTTTGCAAGAGATGATGAGGCACAGAATAGGAAAATGCCAGTGAGGATGAAGCAAAGTAGATGCATTCAAGATCTCTTTAAATGGTAAGTTAATCAAATGAAGTAGATTAGCCATAAAGTAAAAGAAAATAAGAATCCCAGAAGATGCTCAGATTCCTGGCATGAGGAGTGGTAATGGTATGCACTAAGAAGAAAAGTAGGGCCAGAGAACACAAACTGATGGCTGGTGTTTGCATGTGAGGGTGTGGGGGTATGAAGGGTTGTTGGAGATGGAAAGTCCATTTTGAGCATGTTCAGGTTCAAGTGTTTGTGGGTATCTAAATACTGATTTCTGGAAAGCTGTTCATTTCACTAGTGTAAGACTCCAAAGAGACATTGGGATGGAAATGCAGATTTTGAATTCATTTATTTATAGATCTAATTGCAGCCATGGGAATGGATTAGAGCTCCTAAAAATTTCGGTGGAGTAAAAACAGAGTCTCTAGGAAAGAAGCAAGGATTCATGGGGCTGCAGAGCGCAAAGAGATTTAAAGGGTCTGACAAGAAATAAATTAAGAGAGCAGTATATCATCAAAGAAAAGGAAGAGAGATTTTTCAACAAGACAGGAATTATTCAAAGGGAGGACAGAAGGCATATAAATAAGACTGGGAGGTTCTTCTTGACCTGCTTCTCAGGGAAGGTTCTTTTGATCTGAATAGAGATTACTTGAGTGGATAATAGAAAGAAATGTGTGGGTTTTCTAGATAAAAAGAAAGACTGTATATTATGTAACAAATCCTCAAATCTGTTCATCACTCAACAAATATATATCCTTCAATGTATGGTTTCTGGACCAGCAGCATCAACAGTATCTACAAACTTCTCAGAAATACACAATGTGGGGCCCTACTCTAGAAAAAAATAAATCAGAAAGTATAGGTCTAGGCTTCCATCAAGGTGTATTTTAACAAGACCTACAGGTGAACCTGATGCCCACTGAAATTTGTGAACCACTGCTATAATATAAAGCAATAGCATTTGCCCGTTTTCTCAAGCTATTATCTTGCAATATAATGCTGAATATATTTTTCTCATCCTCTGTGTCTAATAAGTCACTGAAATCAAGTCTGAATTTTAAATGTCATTCAATTTATCTTGTATTATATAATGTTTTATAGTATGTTATATTAATATATAAATTAATGTAAAATACAAATATGTAATATTATTACATATATATATTTGACCATGATTTTAAGATGGTAATTTTTTATGCATCTTAAGTAATAGCACAGTGTTGATGCCCCTGAAGCCTTTTATGTGCTTTCCCTAATCATATTCTTCTGTAGCTAAGAGTAATAATTCTTAGAGCTCTGTGTGGATAACTGAGTTAACATGTACAGCACTTGGATAATGACCTACAAAGAATATAGGTGGATAAAGAAGATATTGTATATGTATATTTTCAGTTTCCAATGTAGTCACTGATGTGAATAGAATGACATTACATCCCAAGGTCCTGAGCTACGCCACATGCACCCATCACAAAATTTTCTGATTTATTTAAAAAGATAAACTCAAAAAAAGATATATGCACCCTTATGTTTATTGTAGCATTATTTACAATAGCTAAGATCTGAAAGGAACGCAAGTGTCCATGAATAGATGAAAAGATAAAGAAGAGGAATGTGGAATATTACACAGCCATAAAAAAGAATGAAATCTTGGTATTTGTAAAGGCATGGATGGACCTAGAGGGTCTAATGCTATGTGAAATAAGTCAGTCAAAGAAAGATAAGACCATATGATTTCACTCATATGCGTAATTTAAAAAATAAAACATACGAATAAAGGAGACAAAGATAGAATCTCACATACAGAGAACAAACTGGTGGTTGCCAGATGGAAGGTGGGTAAGGATATGGGTGACATAGATAAAGGGGTTCAAGAGCACATTTATCTAGATGAGCACTGAACACGTAGATTGTTTAATCATTGTATTGTACACTTGAAACTAATGTAACACTGTATGTTAATTATACTTACATTAAAAATAAATTAATAAAATAAAAAGAAAATATGTGGCATACGGCCTGCTTAAATCATCATGAGTAAGTGACAGTTACAGAGGTAGAACTGTCTGGCTTTAGGGCATCCATTATTGCCTCAACTCAAAGAAGACTACTTCCCTGAGTGCTTAATAACTGTTTGTTAAAAAAATTAAAATGTACCATTCCCTTCCATCGGCTTCTCCAAACAAATTATCTTGTTTCTCAAGCTCTCTAGTCTTATCTTTCCCTGTTAAACGTTAAAGACATAACACATTGCTGGGCATTGAATAAAATGTATATTTCTTCTTACCAGAGAAGTTCAGCATGTGGTCAAGGTCTTTTTTTTCTTGTTGTTGTTGAAATGCTTCTTTATATCCTTTCCCCTTTTTTATAGAAACTTTTGAAATTAATTATATTTCACAGAAATGTGCACAGATGCTAAGTGAGCAAACTGAGGATGTGACACAAAGTATGAATTGTGTAATTGCCGCCCAGATCAAGAAATTGAATATTGCCTTCACCCAAGAGGACTGTGTTCTCTCCACTTCCCGTAACAATCTCTCAACTCCACAAAAATAATCAGTAGTAATTTTGTATTCTTTCAGATTCATATGCTATGTATTCTTTTGTGTCTGATTTCTTTCATATGTAAATCTATTTGAGATTAATTCTTGGTATGGATTAGAGAAAAAGTCAATTCCCTCTATAAAACACACAACACAATAATATTCATCTATATATCAGTTTTCAAGCAATTTGTAATTAATGTTGGCTGTAAATCTAAAGCTGCTGTGAACGTTATGGTACCTATCTGTTAAGACTACTTATATGAACACATTCCATTGAGTATTCAGTTAGGAATGAATTGCCCTGTCATAAGATTTATTAGTTATTGCCGAAAAGTTTTCCAAAGTGATTTTGCAAATTTGTATTTGTATATAGGTGAAGTCGTTTTGCCCTTACCATCAAATGGTAATTTAGTTTTCAGCTCTTTGAAGGCATTATTCCTACATCTTCTTCTGTTGCTCTTGAGAGATAAAAATTTCTTTTTTCTTTCTTTCTTTCTTTTTTTTTTTAATAAGTACTACACTTCTTTGGTTGTCGTATTACAACACATCTGGTAGCTTTGCAAGATTTTTAAATCTGAGGGTACATATCTCCATATAGTTATAGTAAATTCCCAACTGTTACTGCTGTAAAAATACTTCTAAATATCTGCATTCTCTCAGTCTAAAGTCCTGTTATATGGAGTATCATTTTCTTTTCCCATTATCTATTACCCCTTCTCTTTTTTTTTTTACATTTATTTTTCATCAATGTTTGCATTTTTAGTTCCAGCTCTAACTCTTACCTCCTCATTCTATCTTCTGCTAATGTTTCTGTTTAAACCGTTCAGTCCTGTTTTAATTTCAATGAAGGCACCATTTTTGTCATTTTTTAAAGATCTTTAAAAGTGTTCCTACATTTTTCTGAATATCAGATAGTTCCTTTTTTGAAAAAAAATCAATTTCATTGTATATTTATCACATAAAATATGTTTTTACACAGTCCTTATCTGATAATTTCATCTGACACTTTGGCACCGGATATTATGCTGCAAACCTCCTTCCTCTAATGAATGTTTTGTATAAATTGAGACTACATGCTCCTGAGGACTTCATCTTTAGAAATACAGATTTTGTTCTAGATTTCATCCCTTATACGATGTTTTTGCATTTGTTTTCATTACATCTCCATTAGATATTTGCAGGAAAAACAACTCTCTTGGGTTATTGTCTCATTTTATGGGCCCAGTATCACTGAGAACCCAAACCCTAATAAGAATATTTACAAATGAGTGGAAAATATATATATTTTTTTCTTAGCACCCAGAGCAAGGCCAAGAAAAAAGATTTCCTTCCTGCCTCTTGCTTCTAATGAATAGATTTGATTTTTTTTTTTTTTTTTTTTTTTTTAGCTCAGCTCTTCATTGAACGTGTTGCTAGCCACATATCCTGGATTCCTGTGAAGGTCTCAATTACAGCTATCTTCTCAAATTTGCCAAAGGCTTTTCTCCTGCATGTGTAACCCTTAATTCCCAAGGCCCTTAGTTACAGTGATTGGCAAAATTTACTAACAGCTTGAATATTTAGGGTTTTTTTTCCTTCTTTTTACAACCTTGGAGATTTTCTTTACTCCATTCTGAGTTTAGGTACGTAGGGGGAAAAATTGGATTTTATGTAGCATTTTAGTTATTTTGAAATAGGGGATTTTCTGGCTATCTGGTCTGAAACATTTCCAGAAATAGAATCCTCTTAATAGTCTTAAAGCTCTTTAGGAATCAGATTGTTTCTGATTTCCTTTGTTATCCTGGTATCAAACAAACTGCCAAGTAAGTAGTATCCAATAAATATCAACCAGTTCCTGGCTGACAGGATGAATAAAATGAATTGATTTATTTATGAAACCATATATGTAATGTTAGCACTGTTAGTACCTGTACTATTAGTCAGTGATGTCAGTAATGTTGGAGAATAAGATGACGGCTGGGATCATGAGAAGCTAAATATCAAGAAGTAGGTAGCAATCAGATGAAATTATGTATTTCATGTAATTTTAAGGAATGTGACTTTAATTCAGGAGGAATATCACTGATGGGTTTAGGATTAGTTGATATTACGGCAAGGTCATGGAAGAGGTCTATAGTATTCAAAGCACAGCTCTCCAGAGAAACAGAACCAATATATGTATACATACACATATATTACACATATATAACTACATATGCATATATAGTCATAGTTGTTATAAGTTTGTGTTGTATATTAAAATAAACATATAAATAAATATATATATCCCCATATCCTGGATATATATACAAGAGAGAGGGGGTGGACTTTAAGGAACTGGCTCACATGATTGTGGGGATTTGAAAAATTGAAATTTGTAGGCTAGGCTGGCAGACTAGGTGACCCTCCTGGGTGGCTCAGTAGGATAAGCTTCCCACTTTGGCTCAGGTCATGAACTCAAGGTTCCAGGTTCAAGCCGTGTCGGGCTCCCTGCTGTTAGCACACAGCCCACTTCAGATCCTCTGTCCCCTTCTCTCTCTGCCCCTCCTTTGCTGGTGCTCTCTTCAAAAATAAATAAACATTACAAAAAATCAGGTGACTTCACGTGGTAGTCTTTGGTCTGGAATCTGTCTGCATGGCAGGCCAGCAGGTGGGCAACTTAGGCAGAGTTTCTATGTTTCTATCGTGAGGCAAAATTGCTTCTTCCTCCAGAAACCTCAGTCTTTGTTGTTAAGGAGTTAAACTGATTGGATGAGGCCCACCATATTATGGAGAATATATGTTTTGCTCAAAGGCTATTGACCATAAATGTTAATTACATCTAAAAAGCATCTTCATAGCAACATCTAGGCAAGCATTTGACCAACCAACTGGGCACTCTACCTAGCCAATTTTACATATAAGTTAACTGCCACTTGCCTGAATATAAACAAAACAAGTAAGATCAAAAGATAATTTTTAACAGGCAAGCAGAAAGTGAAAGCTAATTGTAGTCTGAAACCCTTTCCCTGATGCACAGATATGTCCTAAAAGTCTTCTCAGTTCAGTGCTCCACTAGTCACGATCAAATGGTCACATTCATTGTACAAGATGGAGACTATCAATTAAGCTTACTGTGTGAGATTGACTTATTCTAAATGGCTAGATAATATTTCTATAGTAGACAATCAATGACTGTCACATTTGGGACTGAGGTTGAATAAATAAATTTATATATTGATTATATAAACATATAATACATAAAACATTTGTATTAAAATATAATATAGAACATATTATATTGCAGTACAATTTGAGCTCTTCATTTCCCCCAAATAGCATTTTCTTCCTCTTTGCTATATTTTAGTTCTCTCACCCATGAGGATGAAAGAAAGCTTTAAAATGGTGTTTCTCAGTAGAGGACCATCAAAAATGAATACTTAAAATGACATTCATGCAGTAGCAAAAGCAATACACTGCTGGCTTCAAGTCTTTGAAATTCAGCTGGGATTTAAGGACTCTACATAACACCACACACTATCATGTGTCATTTTCACTGCTCAGAGACCAGAAAAAATGTTCCTTACTACTCAGTTATCACTAATCTAGTATTCTTTTTGCATAAAGGCTTAAACCTAAATCCTCCAAGGAAAAATAATCTGTCAGGACCTTTTTCGGATTCCCTCTTAGAATACTGAATACAACGCATGAATTCCGGGACAGAATCTGAGGAGTTAACATGGGAGCAATTTAAGAAAAACAAATGTTTCTTTTTTTCCAAGGGTGGGGGATGGCTAGCACAGAGAAAGGAGTGCTAAGTCAGCAGTATATTTAAGCAATCATATACATAATTAGATGTTCATCCAAGTCACAACTGAATACATTCTTTTAGAACGAATATCAGCTGTTTTTAGCATATGGGGAAGGAGATAGAAAATAGATTCAGATTTAATTTCAAGTATCCCATGCAGTCTCATAGATAAGGAAGACCAAATGGCCATGTTCCTGTTTAATTCAATAAGCCTTTTCTGTTACATTAGGCTTTTATGCTGCCATAAGGGGAGGGGTTCTACCTTCCCATAAAATCTGAAAGAAAGACAAAAAATTTAGAGATTACTAAGTGCAAAAATTTCACATGAATAATGGAATAATTTTATATCCTTTGAGATTGTGGCTATATAAAATGTCTCACTAGTTTAAATTCCATTTGTGCATCTAGAAACCTAGATTATAATCATATTTTCCTTCATTGAAGACTTTGGTTTTTCTTCCAGGGGAGAAAGAACACTGAATAGATGAAGCTATTTCTCTTCCTTCTCAGGACTGATACTAAAACTTAGCAAATAGTGGCCACTCTGAGTCTCTGGATAATCTTAATGACTCTTTTGGTATTTGTTTCAGATTTAAAAAATGTGATTAATCTCCACCCAAGATATTAATAAAAATGTTTTTTTTTCTTTAAAGCAACACATGTGCCTATAGTATTTTCCTTCTCATAATTATCCTACCCCAAGCCACACACTACTATCTCTGGTCTCTCTAACCGATGCCTTATCTGTTGAAAATATGGCTAAAGCCACCTTTACTTGACTCTGGCAGGTGGAGCATGTTTTGTGGCATTCTGGCACTGGGAATGTGACAATAGGCTACTCTGATTTTTTAAGTTTCTAGAATGAAAAATTTAGTTGGAATGTATACTTCTTTCAGTTACTATCATATGTGAAAATCCAGAATCCCCAAAACTGGTATAGAGTCTATCAATTCTTCATTGGATGTTTTTTTCTCTTCATCTAGGATGATTAATGAGATAACAGAATTGAATCAGTTGACTATTCCTAATAAAGAGTAAAAGAAAGAAAAAAGAGAACTACAGTGAGAATGAGAGGGAGAGAAAACTAGGAAGAAAGGGGAGGGAGAGGGTGGAGAGGAAGAGGGGGAGAGAGGGAGAGAAAACTAGGCAGAGAGGGGAGGGAGAGGAAGGAGAGGGAGAAAGAGAGAGAGGGGAGACAAGGAGGGAACGAAGAAACGGAGGAAGGAAAGGAGAGGGTGAGAGGTGGAGGGAAGGAAGGGAAAGAAGGAAAGAAGGAAGGAAGGAAAGAAGGAAGGAAGAAAGGAAGGAAGGAAGGAAGGAAGGAAAGGAGGGAGGGAGAGAAGACAGTTATTCTCCATTTTGGAACATTTTCTTTTAGTAGTTAGCACATCTATTGGAGGTTTCTTATCTGGCAGGAAATGGGATTCTTTTTCTCCCTTATAAATCAATCTGGCTCCTCATTTATTTTCTTTGGTTTTAGTTTCTTTTGGTTTTTTGTTATGTTTTATAAATAAAAACCCTTTAAACTAACTTGTTCATGTTTGAAAATCCAAATGTTTTTCCCTGCGCTTTCAATAGTTGTTATTCCAGAGAATAAACCTAAAAAGTAAACATGCATTCAAGTTTCACTTGATCAGCATATGTCAATTTATTTTGTGTTTTGGGTGGTATGCTCTCTGCATAATGTTTAGATCATTAGTGTCAAGGTTAGGATAGTTTAAATACATAGTAGATGAAATGCAGTGATGGTAACGTGTGACGGTTTTAATTTGCTATCACAAAGAACATGAATCTACAGGAAAACTAAAACAATGAAGCTTCCATAGCTGCCTTGGCCCAGCAGAGACCAGGTGGCTCTATAAAATCTCTCTGCATGAAACTGCAACTATCGAAGGTTTGGGTTGTTTTGGAATTGCTGATATTGTGGAGATTTCAGCAACAGTTCCAACAAAATGTGTGCATTCCAACAATTTGTCAGCATCATCTTTTATGTATCATTAAATATAAACTTCGGAAGGAATAAATCTATTCATCCTTCATTACAAAAAAAAAGAAGACAAAACTTGTTCTTGCTATTGTTTATGTAGACAGTGTAAGAAGGAATTAAGGAAGAAAAGATAATGGGAACAGTGCAGATAGTGTTAGGCACAGTGGAAGAAGGAACTAAGGAAGAAAAGATAATGGGAACAGTGCAGATAGTGTTAGGCACAGTGGAAGAAGGAACTAAGGAAGAAAAGATAATGGGAACAGTGCAGATAGTGTTAGGCAGCAGGGGGAAAGGTGCTTTTCTAGAAATGATCTGATGGAAGTATTACCAGAGGAATACTTAGATTACCAGAGGAATTACAGAGCCTCAGCAGAGGCTCAGAAGACTCTTTCTCTTACAAAAGCTAAAAACAAGAAAAGGACTAAATTAAAGAATTCCTATAAAGGTTCCAATGGAGCTTTGGGACACGCAGCATTGTACGTATTCCTTCCCTCATTGCTAGCTGGCTAACCCAACTGGGGCAATCCTCCTGGACCTGAGACCAAATGCTTCCTAGCAGGAGAACAAGTTCATTGCATTGTGTGATATGCTCCAAAGAGGGCCAGCTGTCCCTGCAGCTTACTTCCTTTTGTTGGAACCTTGCTCTGAGCTTTCCTCGTTTGGCTAAGCATCTGTAGGCAACTCATATATAATATCTTTTATTCTACTTACTACTGTATATCTTCCTGTGTCATAATTCATTGTACATGGTTCTTAGCTCGCTTGGTGGATTGTTCTACATTGGCAAGAAACCAAACTTCAGCATTCCTCATTTTACTCCCTGAATATATGCTTAATCAATCTTTTTAATTGAATAAGATATTGGTAACTATTTTTCAGGAAGCCCTCAAGTCACAATGAATTCCAGGAGAAAGCAGAGAATTTTATAAAGAAAACAGTGTCAGGAAAGTAAACAAGAAGTTACGTAAAATAACTTTGATGAACAATGATGGTGAGCATGATAGGAGATGAACAGAACTAACAATCCTTTAATCCTTTAAAAGTTAACTATCACACAGTAGTATGATAAGACTTCTCACTGCTTCCTGATCTGCCTAATAAGGGAAGCACAGACATTCTTAGAGCATATGGATAGTATTGGCAGGTGAGGAGCTGGGCTTCAGAAGTCACCAGACCGCCAGAATAGAACCTGTGCTCAGAGCAGAATGCAGGACCTAACTTCCCCAGGTTCGTCTTGCCCCACCTCAGGCTGTGAGCAGACCAGTCTCATTGCTCTGGTATTCACCCAAAGCCGGAAGACTCTTCGGGACTTTAAGAGGTTGGCTGGAAGATACCTGCATTGTAACTAGATGTGGTAAAGTAAGGACCCACAGATATCCACTGAGAAGGCTTTCCTGGAAAGATGTGATAATATACATAGTAATGCCCGCTTATCCTTATAATTTTGCTCAGCCTAGACTAAATACTCAATCAACAGTCCAGAGAAAAGTTGCCAACAAAGGCACAGTTTCCATTTAAGAGAGAAGAAAAAAAAAAAAAAACTTGGATAAAACAGATAAATTCTCTCTTTTTTTCTTTTTCCAGCATGTGGTTAAAATTAGGATTTTGGCTTCCTGCAGATCCTTATTTCATTCATTTATACAGCTGGGCACTTTGTTTTGGAGATGTAGCGAGGCTGCTTGAAAGACCAAGAAAGCAAAGTTTTTAAAAAGCATTAAATTGGATCAGTTTAGAAAATCCTAATGCGATGCCCATATCAACTTCAATGACTCCAGGGGAGTAGTTAAAGATGTTTTATACATTTGCACTCCTTAGCATAAAATAAACCAAGCACATCAAATGGAATAATGTGTGTGGGTTTCTTCTTTCTTGGTTCTGTTCATGTCCTATAATGATAACATGCGCATATGTCCAAGGGAAAAAAAAAACACAAAAAACAAAAAACCAATAATAAACCACCCTCTCTTTCATAAGCCATCTTCAGTTCTGATATGTTTGACTGAATGAAGTTTGTGCAATGAGCTATTCTATCTTTAGAAGAGCAATCTTTTCTTCATCATATGTGGCTTTTAATGTGCCCTTTATGCTATTTTCTGAATGTTGATAGTTTGCCCGTAACAAGAAAAATATGTCTGGCCCACTGATCAAAACTATCAAAATCTTTCTCAAAACGAGGGCTAGCAGACAGAGCTATTTGTCAACAGCATGTATTCCCCTCAGGTAATTCTGATTCTTTCTTTTTCTTATTTTTAGTACCTCTTTTATCAAGCCTCTTAAATTCATGCCTGGCATGTCAAAAGCATTTTAAAAACAGCTGTCTACTTACTATTGGCTTTGGGGAACAGCACAGGATTAGGCAAGGATAGAAAGAGTTAATTCATGCAGTTTTCACACTGGAATAAAGTTAATAGGCTGCCAATAACCTGGGTTATAGTTGAAAAAGCTAAAGTTATAAGTAATCCTAAAGGGAAAGAGGAAAATTGTTCCTGACAAGCTGAAATTACTTTATAAAACCTCTTATGTGTGAGAAGCCCAAGGTGGGTCAGGGCATGAAGCTTATTTCAATGTTTAACTCAGCCTGTTTATAAAGAAAATATCTTGCCCAATATCCATTTTCCTAAAGTGTGCCCTTTAACCTGCTATTTTTTTTTTGTTTCTTTTTATTGTTGGCATGGTGACTAAGAAGCACTCCACTAGACTGATCAATGCATGGTTACATCAACATAACATTTTCAGTCAAGTTCCCAGGAGCCTTCCTCCTGAATCTGTCATTTTGACTCAGATAACTAAATCAGGCTAAGCACCGCAATGACAACGGAAGACTTGCCTCATTAGCTGGCTCCCGCTGCTTCATGTTGCCAGGAAGCTCTACAGTGACTGCCTAGGGTCTTGGGAGAGATAACTGTTGTTTGAAATTATTTTGGTGCATTTTTCTTGTAACTCTCATCTCGCATTTTGACAGGAATTTTATAGGATGACATATGTACCAAATCCGTATTCCTGGATCTTCTTTCTTTAAATACGTGTCACGTGATTGGTTTTATGAAGACTGAGCCAACAGCAGGCTTAATCTAGGAGACTGTTTAAAAATGCCCTTCAATTTGTCTCCTTCAAACGTTACAAATCTGATAGCATTTTAATTAATAGTATTAGCAACACCAGGATGATCTGTCTTCCGACATGAAAGCGGAATCTGCCGTACATGCTGTCCCAACTCCAAAATGGTGTTTCAGCTGGGCCTTAGAACTCATTGAGCTTGAATAGATATGAATAATAGCTTTAAAGAAAAGATCAACTAATTATTTGTGGAAAATCTGGTGTGGAGGGGAGACTAAGCAAGCAAGAAACCAAGGATTTCATTTAGTCATCATAATCTGAATTTAAGAGACTCAGCGACTCAGAAAATTAGATACAATTATGCATGTAGCTGAAAGCTGCCTATAGAAAAAAAATTAATGGGAACACACAATTGGAAGCAAAAGGAGCTGCAATTACTTTTGTTTGAACCTTCCAACATTTGTTTGAACGTTCCAAGGAGAGAGAATATGGCCAAATTATGGAGGGTTGCTCCAAATTAAACATTATTTGAGTAATATCACTACATTTCAATACAGATCTAACAATAACCAAAAAGCTAATCTTTAAACCTAGATCTATGAGAGCAACATTTAGGCTTCCAGGTATACATGCATCTTCCTCATGACCTCAGCTGATGGCCGTTCTCTGCAACAAATGCCCCCAAACAGTTACTGGTTTAAATTTCAAGCACCCCGCACTCATTTATGCCATATTTGTCAAACACTAAGAAAAACTGGACATGTTTCATGAACCTACAATCTCATTTCAATGCAGAAAAGTTTACAATAGGGTTATGTGGATATAACAATATTTTGGTCAAAGTTGTATTTTGGCATCCTTCTAAACAGAGGGGAAGAAAAATATTGGAGTAATAAATAGTTTCTTCCTTGATATACTAAAGAAGTCAGTTGCTGAGCCTATATTATCAGGCATGGAGTAGTAAGATTGTCTAAAAATATTCACTGTTAAACATTCAATGTTTAAACAATTCCAATCCAGTAGCTCTGCCATAATCTCACAATCCATCAGTGCATTGTACGGCCCTCCTCGTACCGATCTTGGCCCACTCGCCATAATATACCCTTTACAAATATCCACAAATGTCCAACGTGGAAAAAGCCAAATTCTGTTTAGAAACCATTTTTTTTCTGTCTTTGCTTGTACCTGAGCAGTTGAACTTCACAGGAAAAATTTTCATAAGATAGGTGACTGGCTTTACTCCAAACACATGGTATCAAACCTCAAATAGATATTAAACATTATAAACCCTAAAATATCTCTGTGGAAGCCTATTTTCAATCTCTGAAAAAAACACATTTTTTTATTATGTCTTAGCTATGATCAAACTTCTCATCTATGGTTTGGGCCTCACTATCAAGACCAATACAATCTCTTTTAGCTGATGACATTGTGTCTTATTGTGTCTATAGAGAAAATAGAAATCATTAACTAAGGACTTTTAGAACTTTTTGCCACAAAGTTTACTATTCTGTTCAGAAGTATGCTCATGTTCGCATTGTTATAAGGAACTAAATGTCTCTCTAAAGACCAATACCCCCGCTTAGGCTGTATAAAGGATATTTTCTCTTGTATTATCCACATTCATTTAGACTTTTTCAATTTGGCAGTTTCTACATATCATCACCCTAAAATTATGAATATATTCAAATACTTCTCATTGTCTCCTTCCCATATAGCCACTCCCTCATTTTCTTTACATCAAAATGTCTTGAAAATGTAAATTACAATGCTATCTCAACTTCTTTCCCTTTTAGCTCTTTCCAAACTTAAAGCACCTGGCTCATATCTTCACTACAGCACTGGATACGCTCTGTCCTAATCATCAAAGGATGCCAGGTTGCTAAATACAGTGGTCACTCTTCAGTTTTCATCATATTCAAACTCTCAGGAGTATGCTTCACAGTTGACATTCATCTTTCTTCTCAACAGAATCTCTCTTAATTTAGCTGATACTGAAATGATCCTGGATTTATTTGTACCTCAATCTCTGCTCTCTTTCTGCTTTCTGGATTCTGTACCCTCCTGGTGGAGTCTAATATTTTCAGTTCCTCAGAACTTTACCTTGGGCTTTTTTCTTTATTTTCTGTTACTGGGTAATCTCATCCATTCTTGTTGCTTAATATCTTTATGTAACAGCATTGCCTAAGTTTATGCACGTCTGAGACTTCCCTCCATATATTTTGGAGATATACATTAAACTGAATCCATGGCATCACTACTGGAAAGCCTATAGGTATATCAGACTTAAGGGAGAAGAAAATATTTATTTATTTATTTATTTATCTATCAAATTATCTATTTATATGTTTATTTATTTATTTTGAGAGAGTGCAAGCGGGGAGGAGCAGACAGAGAGAGAGAATCCCAAGCAGTCTCCTATCAATGGAAAGCTGAGCGTGGGGCTCCAATGCACAAACCGTGAGATCATGACCTGAGACAAAACCAATAGTCAGAGGCTTAACTGACTGAGCCACCCAGATACCTCAAGAAAACTTTTAAATGATTTTCAACCCTTAAGTGATACACTGCATTTGCTTAGTGTCTGTTAACTCCATAACACATGCTAACAGGTGCCCAGACCCTGATTCCACATAAGTCAATTCAAAGCTCATCAGTGTCATTGATATTTGTTCTTAGGTAGGTTTGAGATTTCAAGTACAGAGAATACAACAAAGGAAAAATTAATACAAGAAGGCTACCATTTAGTGGAAACTGATTTTAAAGCTTCAGAAAAATCTGAGAAATGTCAACTGCTAAAAACAACTTACCTAAAAAGCTGAAAAAGTTTGAGAGAAATCAAGAAGGATTTAGTTCTAAGATGTAATTGCTAGGGTTCTTAAATTTTGGTTTACACTTCAAAGGATCCAGATATAGAAATTATAATAGAATAGGGTGTGGTTGATGCAAGAAAGAGAAATTCCATCATCAGGTGTTACCTTCAAAAATAGACATGTGTCTATATTTCTGTGCTTTAAGTCAAACTACATGTTTAAGGTGTATATTGCAATGAAATTTATAATGGAGTGAGTTTAATAAGTACAGACCAAAAGGCTTTAATTTTATCTAATTGAAAATGCTTTGGAAATTTCTCTTCTCAATATCTTGCCAATATCAAGTAGTCTCATGGAATTTGGGTCCTAATAAAGCTGGTGTGGCCTAATTTTGAAACACCCAACTTATATTCAATGTAAATATTCTCCCTTTCCCCAGCAACAGGCTAATCTATAGTTGGAAAATTCATTGAGAAAGGAGGAATGGTTTGCCCTTTCAATTAAATTATATAATTTAATTAAATTAATTAAATTAAATAATAATATTATTTTTTTCTCCTATGGCTGCCTTTTCCATGATCAGAAGAGGAGGAAGAGACGAATGTAAAAGGAGTCTACGTGGGTGATGGTCTTACAATCTTATTCAATGCCCTCTGTGTGGTAGGCCCTCACATTTCAATTCTTATGAGTCCTGACAGGATGACTTTGCAAGGTATTTTGAAGAACTCTTCCCTGCAGGGTTCTCTGATGTTAGAGAGGCAATATCTGGCTAAAATAATTTCTCTCTTGGTATTCCCCTAGCAGCTCCTTGCTGGAATCCCTACTTTCATCAAGCTGATGGCTCTACTGATAGATAGCCAGACAGACAGACAGATAGATAGACAGATACATACATACATACATACATACATACATACACACACATGTATATATAGATAGGTAGGTAGATAGACTGATTGATTGGTTTAGCACAAATATAGGAAAGTATGCAAAAATGTGCAACTGAACAACTTATTATAAGCAAATGTTTTGTTACCACCACCCAGGCCAAAAGATAGGACATTACCAGCATTTAAAAAGCTCACCATATTTCATTTCTCAATTGCTTTATGTTTTTTTCATAAGGTAATTATTAACCTAACCATAAGAAAAATCATTTTCTTATTTTCCTTTATAATTTACCATTCAGGCATGTATATCTAAAGACTTTAGTTTGGGTTTGACTGCTTTAAAAAATTTATAAATGGAATCATGAATTATTTTAGCAAATTTTTATTATATAATCATAGTAATTTTAAATTTACAGAAAAGTTGCAGATGGTTCCAATATTCCCTGTACCCCGTTTCTCATGTCTTTAGATTTTACACAGTATGATATATTCACTAGTGAGCCAGTATTAAGGCATAATTATTAACTAAAGTTCATACTTGTATTTCCTTGTTTTTTACCTAATGCCCTCCTTCCTATTTTCTGTAACAGGATCCCATGAAAGATACTACCTTACATTTAGTAATCATGTCTTCGTAGGCTTGTCTAGACTATAGTTGTTTCTCAGATTTTCCTTATTTTTGATGACCTTCACAGATTTAAGGAGCCCTTGTCAGGTATTTTGTAGAATTTTTCTCAGTTTGGGTTTGTCTGGTGTTTTTCTCATTATAAAACAGGGGTTATGGATCTTGAAAAGGAAGACCAAAGACATGAAGTGCCATTCAAATCACATTATATCAAGGGTCCACACCTTAGATCCTACACCAGATTCACATGACCCAAATTTTAAACAGAACATTTCCAAGGTAAGCACACTTCCTCATCCAGTGTTTTAATCTTTGGTTGACATAGCCCATTCCTCCTCTCCCTCACCCCAAGTCATGTGAGCACCTGCCAACAGAAAGCAATAAATGGGCACCAGAGCTAGAACATTTTCAACTCCACTCTCTAAGGTGAAGATTCCAATTACATTCAAGAGTTAAGTTCTCTCAATTTTCCCCTAATGGAAGTTTCTGTGTGTGGCATTTACAATACTACCGTACTAGGAGTGCAGGGTCTACAACTCATCTTTGTCTGACTTATCAGTGATAATGTTAGGCTCGATCACCTGGCTGAGATACTGTTTGTCAGGTTTCTCCACTGTAAAGTTACCTTTTTTTTTTTCCTTTACCTTTTTTCCATAATGTGCTCTTTAGAAGGAAGTCATTATGTGCAGCCTACATTTAAGGAGCAGGGAGTTAAGCTGTATCTCCTTGATGAAAGAATATCTACATAAATTATTTGGAATTCTTCTGCATGAGTAATTAGGCTCTTATCCCCCATTTATTTATTTATTCAACCATTTATTTATATCAGGATGAATTCAAGGATGTTTATTTTATACTTTGGGTTATGATCCAATACTCTGTTATTTATTTTGTTGTTT
This sequence comes from Panthera uncia, assembly GCF_023721935.1. NCBI lineage: Eukaryota > Metazoa > Chordata > Mammalia > Carnivora > Felidae > Panthera > Panthera uncia. The sequence goes on from NW_026057580.1 coordinate 95,815,455, forward strand.
AAATACGTCCAGCTTTGGTCATTGGGAACTCACTCAGTTGACTTCTGTGTCCTTTTGATATCCCCCTCCATCATTGCCTTAGTTTTTGAGCACTTTAATCCTTTCTAACACTACAAGATGCTCAAGCTCTTCTTGTATATTTCCTTCTCCAGGTCTAGAATATGTCATTTCTCCAAGAGCCATCATTTATTTTATTCGCTTTATGATTACTTTTTTTATTTTTTTATGTGTGATTTCTTCTGTTCAACATTAAATTTGTGTATGGACTTATCAATGTTGTTGTGTTTCGCTATAGTTTTGTTACTGTTGTTGTTTGTTTTTCTCTAAAGTAGGATCAGCAAATTACTGACTTTAAGCCAATTCTGGCCTTCCTGTTTTTGAAAATAAAGTTTCAGTGCAACACAGACACATTTATGTATTGTCTTTAACTGCTTTCATGTTACAAGAACAGAGTTGAGTGGTGAAGTCAGAAATATTATGTCTCAAAAAGCCTAAAATATTTACTGTCCTACGCCTTATAGAAAATACTTGGTGGCCTCCACTCCATAGTATTCTATTCATAAATATAGTAGAAATGACTTATTGATTCACCCTCATTTGACAATTGGGTTTTTCCCAGTTTAGAGTTAAGTATTACATTACTGAGAATGTTCTTGTATATATTTTTTGGCACATGAAAATTTGTGTTAGGCTATCTAAAATTTTGCTCAGGTTATCTAACTATGGATGGCCACTGCTAGGACACAGTCTGTCTTCATTTTATGTTCAAGACATTTTTCAAAGTTATTTTATCAGTTTGTGATTTTGGTTCTATACCTTCATATCCTTGCCATATTTGAATTTTTAGAAAATTTTAAATGCTAGCAACAGACATCTAATTTCTTTTTTTGTGATTTTAACTTGTCTCCCTAAATGAGGGAGGTTTAACATTAGTCCACATGTATATTGACTATTTGGATATTCTCTTTTATGAAATGGTTATTCAAAAAGCTTTCTTAATCTTCTGATGGGTTGCCTTTATTGATTTGAATGTATTAGAAATATACTTTGGAGAAAAATCCTTTGCCTTTAGTTCTTTAAGTATCCCTTTATTTATTTTGAGAGAGAGTGCATGTGCGTGAGAAGGGGAGGGGCAAGGACAGAGGCACAGAGAGAGAATCTTAAGCAGGCTCCATGCTCAGTGCGGAGTCTGATGTGGGGCTCCATAACACAAACTAAGAGATCATGACCTGACCTGATATCAGGAGTCACATGCTTGGGCTCCTAGATGGCTCAGTTGGGTAAACATCTAACTGTTGATTTTAGCTCAGGTTATGGTCTCACCGTTCATGAGCTTGAGCTCCACGTTGGGCTCTCTGCAGACAATGCAGAGCCTGCTTGGGATTCTCCTCTCTCCCTTTCTTTCCACCCCTCTCCTGTTTATGCTCTCTGTCTCTCAAAATAAATACATAAACTTAAAAAAAAAAACAGATGCTCAACCAAGTCACCTAGATGATGTAAAAAAAAATCCTTTGTCTTTATATAATTTTTTCTTTTTTATAAAAACATCATTTTTTATATATGTTGGAAATATATTTTCTCTTTTCCTATTCTTTCTCTTCCAGTGAAGAAAAACTCAATTTCATTTCAATTAATATCATCTCTCTTTATGTTTAATCTTTTTGTTTCCCATTTAAGAAAACTTGGTCTACTATGAGACCACAAATGTATCTTCTCGGTTATTTTGTCAGACTTTATCCCTTGCCCTTTAATATTGAGTTCTATAACCCAACCGGAATAATTTTGTGCATGGTTTGAAATAGAAGTCAAGCTGCACTTTTTTAGGTATGAACATCCAAACGCACCAGCACCATTTATTGAAAAGCCCATCACTTCTCCTTCTATATTGTCACTTTTTATTAAGTCACAAGTCCATATATGTGTGAATCATTTTCTAGGCTTTCTATTTTATTTTGTCAGCTTTCTATATTTGTGACAACTTCACACACTTTTAGTATATTTAAAATAAATCTTGATATCTGGTAGAGCAGGTCCACAAACTTCAGTGATTTACTTTAATGTGTAGCTTTGACTATGCTTGATCTATTATATCCTACAATTATCTTGAATAAACAGAGGCAACAGTAAAAACATATTGGGATTTTGCTGTGGAGAGCATTGAAACTGTAGACCAGATTGAGGAAATAATTTTACCTTTGCTTCTCTCAATATATAAACATGGTGTAATTTTAAATTATTTATGACTAATTTCTGTCAACAATATTTTATAATTTTCTTTGAAAAAGTTTCACACAGCATTCATTAGACTTGTTCATAGATATTGATACTTTGTATGTGATTATAAATGGTATAAAAATTCATTTTCTACCATTTTATTGATGGTTTTAAAATGTCATTTTATAACCATTAAGCTCAAATGCAGAAAGATTGCTAAACTGCCTTATTAATTCTTTATTAATTCTAGTGATATAGCTTCAAATTCTTTTGGTTTTCCTGCTTATCCAGTTATACTGTCTACAGAGAATGAGGCATTATTTTTACTTCACTTCCAATATTAATTCTCCCATTTCTTTTTCTTGCTTTATTGCATTTGCACAATGTAACAGGAGTAGTGATGATAGTCTGTCTTTTTGCTGATTTCAAAAAGCATGATTTCAACATTTTACCATTTTGTGTGATATTTTGCAAAACTTTTTCTTGATAATCTTCATCACAATAATGATAATTCCATTTATATTTAACTAGTTGGAAAATTTTCCTAATTGATTTTGAATTTTATCAAATGATTTTTCTGCTACTTAAAATGTTTTTTCTTTTTTATTGTGTCAGTGTTGCAAACCATACTTTTTTTAATACTAAAATCAATCTTCCATTCATAGAATAATCTCAACTTATCATGCTGTAATATTTATACATTATATTTTTTAATAAATTAGGAATGCAACTGCAACAAATTTGAATTAAATTTTTTTAGGGTTTTAGTCTTTTCCCTGAGTGCTCTTAGCCTGTACTTTTCCTTTTTATTAGTGCTCTGATTACATTGTAGTATTAACAATACAATGGCCTTTTAAAGTAAATTGTTCAGCATTTCCTCTTTTTTGTTCTATGGGAGAGTTCATGTAAAATTTGCATCTTAAAATACATATTGTTAGATATGCTAATGAATTTTTGATTGATTTATTTTTAAGGACAGGTTTTCAATTATAATTTTTTAAATTTTATTTTATTGTGGTTAGAACACTTAACATGTATCTAATTTTAGGTGTACAATAAATCATTGTTGACTATAGTCTTTTTCCTGAATTGTATTTCCTACATTATATATTGAGATGGATTCTTAGTTCAGTGATTTTCAGCTATTTACTTTATTAACATATATTTAAAAACTATAATCTCTTTCTAGATGCTTTTAACTGTATTAGAATTGTAAATTCATAATTGTTCTACCTCAATGATGAATTCAAAGTTTCTAAATACATATCACTACTTGGCTAAACATCTTTTACATCTGATGCCAATATAGCTACATAGCTACGACAGCATGCTTTCACTATTATTTTCATGTTATATATATTTGCATCCTTGTATGTTTTTTCTTACTGTATCTTTACATTTTAGAGTCTTTTCTCTTTTCCATACTACAAAATTGTACACTGTTCTTTCAGTTGTTGTTGTTTGGACTGCACTGCCTATCCCCCACTTGTAGAATTCTCCCCAGGTAAGAAGACAAAACAATTCACTATGATTCCTCAAACTGCAGGTAACACATGCCAAACCATCCAAAGATCTCTCCAACTACATTCTTTTCTGCTCTACCAAGGTGGATATTTGTGATTTTACACTTCATTAAGCAGATACCTGAAGAATGAAATGCTAGTCTACCAAATCCCCACATACCATCATGCTCAATTGATGGTATTTATTTAGTGCCTTCTTTCCCTTAACTGGTAGACTGGTATTGGAAGAGAAGAAACACCACAATTTACTGCATTACGTTGACAATTTTTACCACAAATTCATTCTCTCTTGTAACCAATGCTTATTCTGATGAAGTGAAGAGGTAAGTTAAAGGAATATTATGGTCATCCATTGCTAAGCTCTAAAAGGTGTTAACAATTCTTCTGTAAAGTCATTAGAAAGTGAAGGTGCTTAGTATTGAGTACCTTTAGTTGTAGAACTTTAGCCAAATCCCACATAATATGAATGATCTGTGTATTATCCCGCTATGTAATAATATTTTATGATTCATTAACTTACCATAAAATTATTTTCTTGTTTGTATTGATTATGAGGGTATTTGCTGGATTTATGGAATCCATTCTTTCATTTTCCTTGCATTTCTTAACTCACTGCCCCTCCCCCGCCACACACACACCAAGTCTTTCTTATCTCAGTCTATAACACTGATATTCCACCATTTAGTTAGGGTAAAAATCTACAATTCTTCATTTAGGCCTCCTTTTTTTCTCTCTCCCATCTCATAATCAATATATGGGCAAGTTCTATTGTTCAAAATATATCTTCACCAAAATATATCTTCTTTCTACTTTTCCGTTTCTTCTTTTTTGATCTATATGTAAGTCCATATCATTTACCATATGTCCACACACCATCATATCTACAGACAACACTAATTTAGTGCCTTCTTTCCTTTAACTGGAAGGGCAGTGCTGGGGGAGAAAACTAGTACAATTTACTTTATTCTCTTTAGTATTAGGTAAAAATACTAAATGATTATAGTACAATCAGCCATATGTCTTAAATGATTTTGTCATGCTTATTTTGTAAATAATATGATATATTACCTATGTGTAATGTAATAAGAAAAAATATATATATGGCCAAATTTCCAGTTAAGGGGTTATATGGCTTAAAATTACTGAGCATTTAAAAGAATATACATCCGAATCATTAATTTTTTTTTTTAATTTTTATTGACCTGTGCAAACTCATTTCTTAAAAACACAGTTTTGGGGGCGCCTGGGTGGCTCAGCCGGTTGAGCGTCCTACTTCGGCCCAGGTCAAGATCTCCCGGTCCATGGGTTCGAGCCCCGCATCAGGCTCCGTGCTCACAGCTTAGAGCCCGGAGCCTGTTTCAGATTCTGTGTCTCCCTCTCTCTCTGCCCCTCCCCTGTTCATGCTCTTTCTTTGTCTCAAATAAATAAACATGAAAAAAAAATTTTAAAAACCCACAGTTTTGGCACTATTGTCTATATCAGTTTGATTTTTTATTTTTATTTTTATTTTTATTTTTTAATATTTATTTATTTTTGAGAGAGAGAGAGAGAGAGACAGAGCATGACCAGGGAGGGGCAGAGAGAGAGGGAGACACAATCCAAAACAGGCTCCAGGCTCTGAGCTGTCAGCACAGAGCTCAACACCGGCTCAAACCCACCAACCAGGGGATCATGACCTGAGCCAAAGTCAGAAGCTTAACCAACTGAGCCACCCAGACGCCCCTCAGTTTGGTTTTTACAACTAAACATGTCTGCTAGCTAACACTTACAGAGTAACGCACTGAGAATCAGCTAACACTTGCCAATTTGCCAAACATTGTGCTAAAATTTTTTATAAGGAGTAACTCACTTAATATTTATATAAAGCCTATGAAATAAAAGTTACTGTGATCCAGTTTTACAGATGAAGAAGTTGAGTATTACAGTTAATTTACTCTCAGGGAATCTGATTTCAGATTACATGGTTTTAACAGCTACACCACTGCTGCTACTCACTATGTGCACTTCTGTACGTATGTAACATGTATGTGCATTAATACGTATTTGTACATGCATGCATGTGCTTCTCTGTGTACATATGTATGAGTGTTCGTGTGTGCATTTTTTTCCAAATGACATAATCTGTGTATTGTATTTCTAAACTGCCTGCCTGGCTTATAAAAGATATGAATTGATCTATATTTTTCATTTAAACTAACTGCAATCAATTTACTGTATCTTTATTCCTTAGGGTCTTAAAAATGCCTAAATAATTCATTCTTAAGTATATCTGAAAGACTGCTTTATCTTCTAAGTCTTGCTCTGGGACTAAAACTAAAGAACTATTTTGTAATTAAAAAATCTTTTGTATAATAATGCTTCTTATCTGGGAAAAGGAAAAGGGTATTACATCAACAAATTTGTCATTTCTACACTTAAATATAAAATCATTTTCCTCAATTTAAAACCATGTTTTTTCTAAATTCATAATTATATTCTATATTTCTTGGAAATATAATGAATAGTAAAACTTACATTATATGTATTTGTTTTGCAGAAAAGTAATATGTTATATAGAGATGAATCAATGTTTTCCACCCAATAATAATGAAACTTAAAATTATTTTCCTTTTTTTATAATTTTTTAAAACGTTTATTTATTTTTGTGCATGAGAGAGAGAGAGAGAGACAGAACATGAGCAGGAGAGGGGAAGAAAGAGAGAGAGAGAGAGAGAGAGAGAGAGAGACAGAATCTGAAGCAGGCTCCAGGCTCTGAGCTGTCAGCACAGAGCCCCATCCAGGGCCTGAACCCATGAACCACAAGATCATGACCGGAGCCGAAGTCAGACACTTCACTGACTGAGCCACCCAAGTACCCCTAAAATTCTTTTCACTTGAATAAAAGAAATGAATGTATGATTCAACACAGATTACATGAGCAGGAAACTTCACTAAATTTTTAACCATGGATTTTTAGGAGTTCAGCAAAGGAAGAGGTAAAGAGCAAAAGAAAACTATAAAGGTTACCACCAGGATGGACTAAAAGGGTACACAGGGAAAACCCAAAATCAATTCCCCATCATACTGTTTATAACAAGGCAAACATTATAATTTTATTTAAGGTACAGTCCACTATTAGATGCTGAATCACATAACAGAAAGCACATACTCGTTTCTTTGTTCCTTTCCTTTTCCTATTTCATCTTTAAAATAGGTATAAATGTTGGGGCACCTGGGTGGCTCAGTTGGTTAGGCATCCAACTTCAGCTCAGGTCATGCTCTCATGGTTTCTGGGTTTGAGCCCTACATTGGGCTCTGTGATGACAGCTCAGAGCCTGGGGCCTGCTTCGGATTCTGTGTCTCCCTTTCTCTCTGACCCTCCTCAGTTCATGCTCTGTCTCTCTCTGTCTCTCAATAATAAGCATTAAAAAACACTTATAAAAATAAATAAATAATTTTTAAAAAAATAATGCTTATTTATTTTTGAGAGAGACAGAAACAGAGACACAGTATGAGCGAGAAAGGTGCAGAGAAGGAGGGAGACACAGAATCTGAAACAGGTTCCAGGTTCTGAGCTGTCAGCACAGAGTCCGATGAGAGGCTTGAACTCACAGACTGCAAGATCATGATCTGAGCCAAAGTCTGAGGCTTAACTGATTGAACCACTCAGGCACCCTCCCATCTCTTCTTTTAAACCGATAATGTTATTAGAAATGTCTAGGTCTCTATATGATTTTGATAGTAGCTTTTAATTTTTTCTAGTAAATATACTTAGTAAATATACTTTTTGCAGATATTATGTAAAATCATATATACATAGAGATACCTAAATATCTAAATATGTAAATACTTGCCAGGATCTATCTGCCTCATCCCAAAGAGATTGTTCCTTGGTCAGTAAGGCTCTCTCCTTTTCACTTGCTCTGTTCCCCTTTCTGATTGAATGAAGCAATATTGCAATATTGGCAGTTAGAAAGTTCACTAAGCATATTAATCACAACTGCTTTTCACTTATGTGCAAATTTGAAAAAAAAATAAAACAAAATAAAGACGAGATGAGAATCAATAATTTTCAGGAATTTTTCATAGAAGCTATTACTGACATTAAGTATACTAAACATAAAAGTGTGAGTCATACTTATTTTTTTCTACAATTTTTATCATTAAATAATGATTTATTGTTTATGGTAGGAGTTTAGCACACTTCTATTTTTCCACTCAATTTCAATAATATGAGCATATCATTTCCATATTATAAGAAGAAAAGAATTATTTGGCCTAAGGTAATAATGAAGCTTGAAAATTAGATTTACTTCCCATCTGTATCAGAGAAGCTCAATCTATTTAACAGTATTTAATATCTAATTACAATTAGACTTTCCATATGAAAAGAAACTATAGGAGCTAACAAGAGAAAATGAAACAAAAATGTATCTATTATGCATCTCCAATGGCTTAGTGCAACATAGAGAATCTTTTATTAAAGTATATACACATGATGTCATAACAAAGTAAATTCTTGAATAAAAAACAGGATGATGTTCAAAATTATTGTTTTCAGCTGCTTGTTATTCTGCATTTGCATTCTATCCACTCTGAGTATCACATAAGATATGATATAAATTGAATATTTCTACTTTATATAGAATACATTAGAGAGGTGTAAAGATGTTTAGGGGTAGGGGAGCCTGGGTGGCTCAGTCAGTTGAGCATCTGACTCTTGATTGCTACTCAGGCCATGATCTCAGAGTTTGTGAGTTTGAGCCCCACACTGGCAGTGTGGAGCCTGCTTGGGATTCTGTGTCTCTCTCTCTTCCTAGCTCTCTCTCTCTTTCTCTCTCTCAAAATAAATAAACTTAAAAAAAAACATGTTTAGGGGTAAACTTTTCTAATCACCTGTATATTATTGTTGAATAAAGGCAAATTTATATTAATAGTCCTATGTCCTTTTTTATTGCTACCCATGGCATAAAAAATAGTATATAATGTTTACATTGAATGGGAGGTTTAGATAATTAAAAATAAAATTATATATAAGTAAATACATATAATACATGTATAAATGTGATATGTGTATATGCAATATGTGTGGGTAAGTAATGTGCATAGATATGTAGACAGAAAGAATTCAAGGGAAGTGTGGTAAGAGTGGTGAGGGAATATATCTTAGATCCAAGTTAATGTTAGAGCTGAAGAATTCAAGTAATTCAAACCTATTATTTTTCAGATAAGAACAGTGAGGTGCAAATATTAACTTCCCCAGGATTATGTGAATAAGTTTAATTTTACATCAATAAAATTAAGTTTCCATTAACTGAATTCTCTAAAATAGTATAGGTACATTCTCTGAACTATGCATGACTAAAAGAGATGTAAAATTAAAGGCTATGGGTTCTTTTCAAAATGATAAACTTCAGTTTTGGGGCTTACCTTTGTCTCTTGGTCAGTAAGTAGTAAGACATAAAAAATTTTTCCAGTAAGTATTTTGGAATAACTTATATTCTCAAAAAAATGTGGTTTATGTTGTCTGCTCAACTTTCTCCAAGCAATTAAAGTGATATGTACTTGTAAATATCTCTAAAAACTTATATTTTTTGTCTAACCAGTATATCTAGTATAAATTTTCAAGCAAATAATATAAAATAATTTTTAAAACTTCATAACCAATATATACACCTATAATCAGAGTTATCTGTCACATGTGCCAAATACTTATTTAGATTTTACAAAGAGAACTTTAAAATCATAGCTTTCTCTTCCCTAATATATACTACAATGTAGAAGTTCTAATATAGTAGCTAAAATTAAGGGAAATTTGCAATGTACTTGAGCAATTCAATCCTTCCCTCTAATAGGAAGGAATGTTGGGAATATTGTTATCTATGACCATTGTATTAAATATGAAACATAAACATAGAAAATATCCACTATATATTCAGCAGCTTACCCAAATATCCCACAACTAATAAGTAAGTTAAAAATACGCTTATCATGACCTTATTGTGTTAAAAGTTCACATATACATTGTGGGACACACACACACACACACACACACACACACACACACACTAGCCCTTGGTCTTAATAAACGATAGGTGAAAATTTCCAAAGCACTGAATATGCAGCTTCAAACATGCTTGTTGTTTCAAGCAAAATTTAATCTCACAACAAAACATATTTTGCTATTTGTTCTTAAAGATAGGGCAAAGCATTTAGGAAAAAACACACAGACAAAAAAGAAAACAAACAAACAAAAATGGCTAGCTAGACCAAAAAATGGAAGAAAAGAAAAATGGAGCTGGCTCACTTCTGAATTAAAATTCAGAAATAATAGAACTGTAGTTTAAAACATAAGAGAACTGATGCAATCTCAAATTTTTATAGCCATAAAATGTGTCTATGATGTGGAAAGCCATAAAAAAAGACTGAAAAAAATTACTTAAACAAAGATATGGGTCTGATGCCCAGAAAAAAAAAAATAGTTGCAAAGAATGGAAAAACCATGGCATGAAAAATATGAAAATGAGCACTGAAAATAATGCATAAGACACAAATATTGAAAAAGAATATATCTAATACTAAAAAAATCATTAGAAATACCAGAAAATGCCAGAAAAATATGTAAATCATTTTATATGCTATTCTTAGAATCATATTTATTTATAACATGATACAACTATATGTTATTTTTTATAATTATCAAAATATACATGAGAAGATAAAAAGTTTGATTATAATCCTCAAATAGTGCCAATCTTGTAAACATTTGCAATGTAAAAACAACAGAATTGTCAATAACCTTTAGAATATATAGGAGTCAAAGAAGTTGTAGGAGCAAGATAGGTAATATTAAATTACTTAACTTACATAGCAAGTAGTCAAGAAATATAAAATTAATAACTGAAGCTTAAATTTTATTTTTAAATGTATGAAGGTAGTGACCAGGCAAGACGTATCAACACTTTTGCTCAAAACAAATAAATGAAAAATTAGAAAATACAGGCAAAATTTTGTCTTAACTTCTACCTGAAGGCACCAAGAAGCTAACAAAGCAGTGAAATTTTATGAAGATGAGATCTCCAAGAAGGAGGAAACCCAGATTATGACTCTAGCATTTTGCAATACCTTTCCCTAAAACCACTCTGCCCAATAGGGTAGACGTTAGCCTCATGTTGTGTACTTACATTTTAATTAATTAAAAATAAATAAAAACAACAATTCAGTTCCTGGGATGCACTAATTCCATTTCAAATGCTCAAATACACATGAGGTTAGTGGCTACCACATTGAAATGTGCAGATATAAAATATTTCCATTGTGACAAAAATTTCCAATGCACAGTGCTACAAAGAGGTGTTTCTGTCAGTTATGGAAGATATAACTTAACACTGAACAACCATGCAGAGATTTGGACAAATTCATGGAGTTAGGAGAACTAAATTTTATTTTATTTTTAAAATTTTTAATGTTTATTTTTGAGACAGAGAGAGAGAGAGAGAGAGACAGAGAGACAGAGAGACAGAGACAGAACACAAGCAGGAGAGGGAAACGCAGAATCCGAAGCAGGCTCCAGTCTCTGAGCTGTCAGCACAGAGCCCAACGTGGGGCCCAAACCCACAATGTGCGAGATCATGACCGGGTGGCTCAATCAGTTAAGTGAAGTCGGATGCTTAACTGACTGAGCCACCCAGGTGCCCAAGGAGAACTAAGTTTTTGAGCAGTGTCAGTCGAGGGCAGAGATCCCTAGTAAAAACCCTGTTTTTGTTTGGGATCTCCAAAAGGAGACATCTAGAAATAAGGATAAACAAGATATGGTTTATTCCTTGTATGGAATGGGTGCACATTCAAATCATCTCAACACCTATACCTGTGTTAGCTTGAATTTGCTTTGCTAAAGCTGCTAGTTCCTTGACATAGTAAGTAAGTAAGTAAGTAAGTAAGTAAGTAAATTAATTAATTAATAAGAGAGAAAAAAAGAAAGAAAACAAGGAAGAAAAAAGGCAAATACATACATGAATAAATACTGATAAGTTTTTTCTGAACAAAGACAAAATCTGTACAGTCATGAAGTCACTCCCTCAATTTCTCCTTAATATCTAGCATACAATTAAAAAATCAGACTGAACGTCCAACTTCAGCTAAGGTCATGATCTCACAGTTTGTGAGTTCCAGACCCACATCAGCCTAGCTCCTGTCAACCTGTCAGTGCAGAACCCACTTTGGATCCTCTGTGCTCCTCTCTCTACCCTTCCCCTGCTTGCACTTTCCCCAAAATAAATAAATATTTTTTTAAATCACACACAGAAAGGAATGCAAAAATACTTATAAAAGAACAAGAGAAAAATAAACATATGACTTAAAATAATCATGTTTAATACTCTCAAAGATTAGGAGATTTTTTAATAGAATACTAAAAATTATTTTTGTGGTGGCTGGGTGGCTCAGTCATTTAAGCATTTGACTCTTGATTTTGTCTCAGGTCATGAATCCGGGGCCCTGGGTTGGAGCCCCCATTGTGCTCTGTACCAGAAGAGTGGAGCCTGCTTAAGATTCTGTCTCTTTCCCTCTGCCCCTCCGCCCAGCTCATGCTCTCTACCCCCCCCCAAAATTATACATACAAAAAAATCAAAGAAAACCTATTTTTAAGACAAATAATACAAAATCAACATTAACAATGATAGTTTCTACCACTGAAAAAATGAGAAAAAAAGAAAGAAAACAAGGAAGAAAAAAGGCAAATCCATGTATGAATTTAACATATTCAAGAGGGATGAATTGAGAAATAGTGAATGAAAGATAGGTCTAAAAACCTGTCCCTAGTAAGAGAGAAGAATATAAAATAATTGAAAATACAGAAGAAAATATATGAGATTTAAGGGATAAAGGAAAAGATCTGATTAAGATCAATAGAATTCTGAAGGAAGAAATAGAATGGATTCTAAGCAATATTTGAAGAGATAATGAATGGGATTTTTTTTTTCAAAATGATGAAGGAAATCAAGCCACAGATTCAAGAAACTCTACAAACCAAGATGATACATATTTACCCTATCTGCCCTATCATAATATAGTGTATTGATACTGCTGAAAATGAAAGCAGCATAGTCAGTTCCTAACAGAACTGCTTCACCTCTGAAAACTACCTGCATCTCTGAAAAATTTACCTCAAAGAAAGAACAACTTCTCAAAACAAACCATGGACACCAGAAGACAATGAAAGAGAAAAATAACTGCTAATTTTTAAGTGTATATATGGTAAAGGTACTTTCCAGACTATAAATGAAATAATATTAGAGAAAAATATAGATAGCTTATCATAGAGACTTGTAATAAAATAAGTATTAAAGATTGCTTTATGAGCAAAAGGGAAATGTTCCAAAGTGAAAATTCAGAGATGCAGGAAAAAAAAAATTAAGAAAAATGGAAAGAATAAATATGGGAATATCTCTATAATGTAATACCTATAATGTGATGGGCTTAAAATAAATACATCCTAAAATATGATCAGAAGTGTATATAAATTGGAGTGGTGTTCAAGGAGTATAATGTTCTACGTTCCTAAATTGTTTATGAAGAAATAAAAGTAGCAATTAACATTAGCTAATGACATGTCAATTTAATTTAAAGTTGATAATTCAAGAAAGAAATGTATGAAGCTATTTCTAGCATCATTAAGGTAATCAGTGTAGGAAATATAAAGAGAGGACTTAATCTATATATGCCATAAGGAATTAGACTGAGCGGGTTACAAGTTTTTCTGCACTGCTGTGGCTTTTATTTCCATGTGTATGCATTATTTTTTTCATAATCTAATATACAGAAACTTTTATTTTTAAATGCATTAAAAAAGAATGGCCAATGTTGATGTGAAGTGTGGAAATGTAAATGAGTATTGTCCAGATGCTAAAGCCTCAATAAATGTTGAAATGCATTTGGAATGGTAGTTGTAATTTACAACATAGTAAGCTAAATAGCATAACCAAATGACATAATCTTTAAAGAAGAAAAATGCTTTAGAAGGATAAAAATTAAATTACCTTGATTTTGCACTGGAAATCTAAGAAAATGTCACTGCTGAATGGGAGCCAATTGATGCCCTTGGTACTGAAGAATTATGAGCAGTAACTGTGTTTTCAGGGGGAAAGTGGGACAGTTTTCACTTAAGGCAAGAGTAAAAAGGTAGCATACTTTGAAGTATAGGATAATGTTTTTGCAACAGTGTGAGGACTCCACAAGGCACAGTGGGTAAAGTTGGCAGTGGGGCAAGTGGGCAATTCTTGGCAGAGTAAGAAAGTTCTCTGATGTCACTAAGTATGTTAGCATATGCATTCCAGTGGGACTTTCACTTCTAGAAGATCAGGGATAAAAACATGTACCCTCTAGATGCTGTTGAATAGACATTAAATGTTCCTATGTTATCTGAGTCCCATGTGTTTAGCAGAGTTACAGGAAAACAATTTTGATTGATTGGTCTGCTTCCTGCCCTCTTGGATGGAGTTGAAATTTGCTATTTCAGAACATGCTCCTCAATTTATAAAATTAACAGTGGGCCACAGTGGATTAGAAGACAAATGTAATGCTTAATATAGGAAACTATATTAATACAGCTTATTATACACATTGTTGTTTAGTTAAACCAAAGCCGTTTGCAACGTAGCCCAACCCTCTCAAGTTTTTCTGCCTAGCCAAAGAGGTTTCCCTGTATTCATTGTGAATTTCTCAACTTCTGGGGAAATAATTCCAGCACTTGGACTAAACGGTGTCCAGTTCTGGCCAACAAAATGTTAGGGAATGTGTTGAATTCTTCAGAACTAGCTTGTTTCCCCTAATAACAATACAATAAAGTACTGATGCAAAAATTTTCTTTCACACACTGAGATGTGTTTCTTACTCTAAGAATGGAACACCTAAAGTTGCCACAGCCAACATGAATCCATGAATGGAAGATTAAAAGGAATACATTGATGTTGACCATGGCATTGCTAATCTGCAAAACAAATAACTTGAAACCACTTATTAATTAGTTAATTAATCCTTCCATTAAACCATGGTGAGCAGAAGTCCTTGTCTGAATTCCATGTTTTAGAAGGGCCTCAATCTGTCCCTTATCAGGACACTCCCCACTTCTCCCTCCCATCCCTTCCACTGGACACACACAGGTTTCAATTTTGTTTTACTTTTTTTTCCAGCAGTGTTTGGCTAGAGTAGTTACTGTCTAAAAGTTCGCTGTTTATTTAGGATGCCTCCTTTTTTTGATTTTTTTTTAATGTTTATTTTTTAAGAGAGAGAGAGAGAGACAGAGTGACTAGGGGAGGGGCAGAGAGAGAGGCAGACACAGAATCTGAAGCAGGCTCCAGGCTCTGAGCTGTCAGCACAGAGCCCGATGTGGGGCTCGAACTCACTAATCATGAGATCATGACCTGAGCCAAAGTCAGATGCTTAACCAACTGAGCCACCCAGGTGCCCCTAGGATGCCTCCTTTTAATGTCCTTGGTGACAGAGAGCAGGCTTCTGTTGGGACATTTTTGTTCTGTGCCAGTTGACATTTCCAGTATGCCTGCTTCTTCAGCTATGAGTCTGGGATATATGAGATAGAAAACCCAGGGAACTTACTGTATTATGTCATTTCTTGGGTACTGATATCTTTAGCGGATCTTTAGTCTTTCCTCTACCTTTCAGATTATTCTTTATTTTAAATATAATATGCAACATGTTTATTTGTGCTTATCTTCTGTAGGAGAAACAGAAATCTCCTCTTAACAGCCCAGGGCCAAAGAGTTATCAAGTGGCATCTGTTTGTGCAGTACGTGGGTGAGCCTTTGTATGTGAGCGAGGGTTCCGAATGCATGTACAACAGGCCACAAGTTTGTCACGGAACCTGAAATGGGGCGGGGGGAAGGGAGCAGGATAAGAACTAGGGGTCAGCTCTGCAAACATTATTATCTGAAATGGAATGCAAAAGATATGAGAAGCCTAAATTAAAACCTCATCTTTAATCTTTACAAGGGCTTTTGCTAAGAAATGGTATTTAATCATATTTTATTTAACAGTTTATTTACTTGACCTTTAACTACCAAATACTTTCATATGATATGTAGGCATATGAATCTGTGTGTGTGTATGGGGTGGGTGTCTGTGTGTGTGCGTGTGAGTGTGTGTGTGTGTGTGTGTGTGTGTGAGAGAGAGAGATAGTGAGAGAGAGAGAGAGAGAGAGAGAGAGAGAGAGAGAGAAATGGAGAGAGAGGCAGGCTTAAGAGTATTCTATTTTAAAAATAATTTAAAATTAGTAAAATGTTGCATGCCTAAATTGTTGGTAAGCATAAAAGAATGTTAACTATTCTATTTCCTTGTTAAGTTCTGGTTATTGCATCATCACAGAAAAACTTACATTTTAAAGGGAATTTGAAAGAAGAGATCAATATTATCCCCAAAGGGGGAAGTACTGGCCTTCTTGCTGAATCTGAGATTTCAACACATTTTTCCGCACTTATGGTTTGTGCTGTCCCCCAAAAAAATAGTATTTAAAAGCTTAACGTTACTGTTCCACAATTATATTTACTTTTTACATTAACACATCCAAACGTTTATATTATCCCTGTGGAAGAATTGTTTCTCTTGCAAATATTTCTTAACATAAGCCAGATCATAATGCATTTAACATGCAAATTTAAGTTAGTAAGGAATAGTTCAACCTAATTGCTTTCCAAGCCCAATCAAGAAATTTAAGTTACTTGAGAGCTGACAGTTTTGGAATGCAAAAGATTTGTCTTTACATATTTTAACTAATTAAACTTGCAATTATTCAGTACTTTCCTCTTCAAGCACTTAAAAACACTTTTTTTAAGTCAATTTCCTGTGGAGTAGAGCTAAGTGATCATCAGCCACATTCCTCAAATAGAAAACATGGGGTAATAAAAATTATTGATGGTTTCTCTTCTATATTTTGGTTTTGTTAACATAGCTGAGACTTTCTAACAGACATTGAAAATGCTCCAAGGAGCATGCATTCAATTATTTCCCTTAACCTTAAGAAACTCTTTCAAAAAGGGTATATAATTTTTTTGAATTAAACTATTAGAAAACCATAAAACGTTAATGAATATATATAGAGATTCTTGTCAGCATGAGTGATGTTTGCATTATTCTTTCACAGAGAGATTTGAGGCAGCTGCTATTGGCCAGGGCCCACAATGTTTCTGACCCAAGTGTAAGTGTGTGTTTCCTGGATTGGAGAAGTTGGGTGAGAATATGCTGACGAGATGCCTTACATGTTAGAACAACATTGATCTACAGGTCTCAGGTTGCTTACAGACCTCACACATTTGAAAAAAAAAAAACAAAAAAACAAACTCACAAATTGGGAAGGAGAGTGGAAGCCTCTCAAATATCCATTAACATAGATTGTCCTTTTATTATTTCTTAAATCTTACAGCTATTATTTTATAGAGAGGGATACATTGATTATGTTCTAAATTGCTTATCGAGTATAGACTTTTGATCTAATACAATGTGAATCTTTTCTATTCCGGTCATAAAATTGACTGGTGAGATATTTTTATTTTCATGAAACACCTCCCTTTTAAATTTGACTGAATAAAAACAATTACCAAGATAACTATGGTGGCCTATATTCTAGTGACACAGTAAACACATCTTACGCAAAGACAGCCTTCATAACTGGCTTTAATTAGTCCTGTTGTTGACAGAGGCCACAGAAAACAGAACGATTTTCTCACCTACACCGGAGGTTCCATGGTGTCAGCAGCATCAGTGGAAGAGTTATAAATAAATTTTGAATGGTTCTTTTGCCCTAACTAGATGAACTTGCTGCTTTCCCATTACAGATATTCAGCACATGATTTGCTGGATGAGCTTCAAAAGAAACATAATAAAGGCAATGACTTACAAAAAGAAAAAGGGGTCATAGTGGAAGTTAGTCTGTATAAAGATGTCGTTTGCCTGATTCCAATTTTCTATAGTTAGGAAGGTTTAATCATTAAATGACACAGATGACAAAATTAGAAAAATCATGTTATCATAAACTTACATATTTTAACTTAAGAAAGGTCATATAAAAATATCTCTGGGCTTTTCTTTACACAATTATAAGTATATCTTCATCCTCAGTTTTAAAGTAATAGATTTTGTTTAAATAATTTTAGTTGGAAAAGAAATCATTTTCTTACTAAGGGTTACATTTATAATTCTTAGGATAGTGTGTTTTTTATATTTATTGGAGAGAGTGAAAACAAATCTATCCTACTGGGAATGAATAGAGATACACGAAATAACTGTTATTCTTTCCTGAGAAGAAAAACCACTCCATATATTTATAACCTTTGGAATATTATTAAAGTTATCCATTTCTTAACTAGTGACATCAAATATTTATTTTATAATAATTTAGTGAAAATATCCTCAAATTGCATAAGTTAAAATACATCCTGACACTATATAGTTAATTTGTTCTACTTGGGTGAAACTACATACCCTCATTTAGTATGGCCTTTGAACATCTCCAAAATAACATGTTTATATTATATTCATAAATAATTAATTCCATTGAACTCTAACAGCTCTGTAGAACATTAATTCCAACCTGCCTTTTTGGCATGGTTTAAAGGTATCCTTTATAGAAAAAAAAAAAAAAAGAAAAAGAACGCATTTATCTTGCCAAAAATATTCCACCTTTCAAAATAACTCTTCTATTACTCCATTAAGGTTGTCCTCTTCTCTTTTCTTTTTCTTCTTTTCTCCTCCTCCCCACTTTTCCCTTCTTCTTTTTCCTCCTTCTCCTTTTGCTCTTTTCCTGCTTCGCCCTTGCCCTCTTCCTCCTCCTTCTCAGACCCAATATATTTTAAAGTATTAAAAGCATACAAATTGCTACACAACTGGACTAGAATCAAATTAAAATAAAAAAATAAAAAGAAATTTGAGAATTTACATATATTTGGAAATTAAATGCTTTTCAAAATAGCCCATCAATCAAAGAAGAAATTACCAAAAACGATTAGAATATTTTGAGATGATAGAAAAGAAAAGCACAACATCAAACTTTATGGCATATAAGTAAATCATGCTTAGAGAAAAATTTATAGCTTTAAATGCCTCAATTAATAAAAATGAGAAAAGATCTCAATGCATAACAAGTTTCTACCTCAAGAAAGTAGAAAAAAAAAAAAAAGAAGGAGCAAATTAATGCCACACACCCAACAGAAGGCATGAGATAATATAGATTAGTGGAAAAACTAAAGAAATATAAAACAGAAAAATGATAGAGAAAATCAATAAAGCCATACATAAAGCTTTACTGGAGAGTTCTTACTAATATTTAAAGAAATAATGTAAATCATTCACAATTATATAATATGTATAAGGCATTTTGCAGAGTCCCAAATATAAGAACTCTTATTGCTATTAAGGTGATTGATTTTGTAAGCAAGAGGTCACTGATACCTTTTTGTAGAAGTGGCATAAAAGCCAGACTGCATGCATTTTAATAGTATGATTCAGTAAAGAGAGATATTCTAGATTATTCTAAAGTAACACTTTAAAGGACAGAAGAAAATAAAATCTTTATCTTAAAATCTTTCTCTCTAGAAACCTAAGTAAATGGTGACTGTTTATTAAACATTAAATATTTACCTTTTCTCGAAGAGAGTTTTGATCCACTCAAACAAAAATGATAAGTAGGCTTTCTATGGCCTAACATAGAAACTACAGAAGTGTATTTCATTTACATGTCATTCAAACAGTAGAAATTGTGTGAGCTTTTTGAAAACCCACTTTGTACAAAATCCTCTGATTATCTGTCCCCACTCTTACATCTCACAAGGTCTACTTTGTCATTCAATTCTTGAAGAAATTTGCAAAAGTGGTTAATTTGCATTCTTACAATGGTTATCTCCCCCGTGCTTCCCCCAGTGATTTATGGAAGTATGGAATTCTCTGGTAGCCAAAGAAAAATTATGATTATCATCTTCAAAATTTCATATCTAGCATCCTTGAGTGTAAATTATACTTTCTAAATAAAGCTGTCATCATCTTTATTACATTTACACTCAGTAAATGATGCCAGGATGGCTCTATATTTTTAACCAGATTAAAAATAAAACTGTGTTCCCACAATAACAAAAAAGAATGAAGGACACTTTTGTATTTGAAAAGTGTTTTGTTACTTAATAAAATGAAATAAAACATTAAAATGCTACTACTTTACCAAAACTTCTATAAACTCCCTTGGTAATCAGTGATTTAAATTTTTTTCCTCTGAAAATTGACTTGGATTATGTATTATTGGTGTGATGATTTAGATATATAACTTTCTGAACATCACTTTGTTAATAAATTCTCAAGAGAAGAGATAATATTCGATCAAATAAATTCTGCAATTTTAGAAACAGTCACATTTTGCCAACCTATTGAGTATATCACTGTATTTGATTACTCTGCACCTGTGTGAAATGATCATTAAAGCAGTGTGTATTCTGAGTGAATTATAGAGTTTGTTGGTCTTATATTGATACCATCGTCATTTACTTATGTTAAATCTACTTAAAACATTAGACTCATAATAAGGACCACAGGACACAAATTTCTTTTTTTTTTTTTATTAATTTTTTTAACATTTTTATTTATTTTTGAGACAGAGAGAGACAGAGCATGAACGGGGGAGGGGCAGAGAGAGAGGGAGACACAGAATCCGAAACAGGCTCCAGGCTCTGAGCCATCAGCCCAGAGCCCGATGCGGGGCTCGAACCCACAGACCGTGAGATCCTGACCTGAGCTGAAGTCGGACGCTTAACCGACTGAGCCACCCAGGCGCCCCACAAATTTCTATTACATCTACCAACTTGTATATCAACCAAGTATTGAGAAGTAGGAGTGGGCACTTTATGTATCTTATGTTAGAAACTGTATTCTCTATTTAAAGCTAATAAAAATTCAGTAACTTTATGATTATGTCATTTATCATTAACTGCATAACAAAATTGGGTGCATATTTATATGATCTTTAAAAAATCCACAAATAATTCCCCAACTTTGTAAATATAATTTTATGAGTAGAGTTACTTATATTACAAACTCTAGAAAAGTTGTTTGTGTGGGTAATATTTTCTTTATATGGAACTACATTTGTCTGAATTTTGAAACAAAAGAGAAATGTCAAAGGTGAATTTTCTCTCCTCAGGCCACGTATTTATGTTTTATTTATTCTTAGAGTTCAACAGGATTTTCATGACAAGAAACATATTAAAAATAGGTGATTGCATTTTCTTTTAGAAATTCTTAGTTTCTCTTTTGTATTAAAAATGAAAGTGCTGTAATGATCTAGATATGGAGTTGACCTGAAAATACTGACGTGTATTTTCATGGTACATGCGCGCCTTAGACATCATCTGGGTTCCTCTGTCTACTTAGGGTCAAATGGAATTTTAGCTCAAACTCCATTTCATGTGGATAGACTGATCCAGTGATTCTCTCAATTTCTCAGAGAATTTTTGAAGTTTGTGTGTGTGTGTGTGTGTGTGTGTGTGTGTGTGTGTCTTAAGGGTCCGAATATGGAATAGTCCTGGGATCCTATGTTCACTTTTTTTTTTTTTTAATTTTTGGATCCTCTCATCATCAAATGTCTTCCTTTCTCCTTCTCAAGTTGTTCTATATCAAGAGCTTTTTTGTATAAAAGTCCACATGGCCAAGTTTTCAGCAGTTTTGAAAAGCCTTTAAGTACGTGACTCAAAATTCTTTCCATTTTATTTTATTTTTACTATTTATTTTCTAGACTATTTGACCCCACTTGTATATTCTCATTAATTTCTCTTTGTGGAGTGTTTAGTCCTTGAGGTGTGCAATAGTTTCCATCTGTCCTTTTGATCCACTCTTCATTTTTGTCACCCTGTTCTGTATCTTGGGAGTTTTTTGTATACGGACTGCCTGCAAGGGCTCCTGTGCTCCCTGGTATCAATCTGGCTTCAAGCAGTGGGATATACCAGTAGGGAATCACAAGGTGAAAAAGGAGGAATCAGAGCATCTGTTCCACTCTCACCCTACTAGATTTCCGTGTGTTTAATATATCCCGCTACATAAGAAAACCGCCCCTGTGGGTGGCCATAGCCATTTTCCAGCCTTGCCTTCTGAGCCTTGACTTCTAAGCTAAAAGCAGTCTATTAAGATTTTTCTTTCTTAATGAAAGAATTCTTTCTAGGAAAAGATATGGTGCCTGCAGTTATGGTAATGCTTTTTTCTTACCCTGATGTACACACCTAAAGGTGAGCTTGGTTTGTTTTATTATGATGATGATGTTTCTGAAGTAAGCTACAGAAAAGCAAGATAGCTATGGAGAATTCTGTAGGTTTTGACTTTTTTATGAATTGACAGAGAGATCAAAATTAATGTATATAATTATACCAAGAAAGACATAATCCAGTATTTGCTAATTATATGAACTAAAAACTCTTAGAGAATCATTTTCCAAAAGAAAACTTCCCCCAGTGGCATATTTTGTCAGGAGAGGACCTGGAACCTGAAAGAGAGAAGTTTGAAAGAAAAAACAAAACAAAGCAACAAAAACACAAAACTAGGTGAGATAAAAAGAGGGAGCTTGAAATTAAGCAATGTTATTATGTTTTATTATAAGGGTTAGAGTTGATTTAAGCTAATATGTTAGTAAGAAAGCTGATAGGCTAGACAGGAATTTCTGTAATTTATTAGTTTTCTGCTGTTCCTTAATGTTAATATTAATGCTGCTTAATGCAGCAGCTTGAAACAACATTAGCTATTTTTTGAGAATAGTTATATTTTTGTGATTTTAAGATGTTGGCATCTCATACATCATTTAACTTTTTCTGAATTACTCCATTAACAGTGAATATGAACACCTTAATTATGTCACATGTATTTACTGATATAATGAACGCTGTAAATAAGCCAGGATGATATAATTCTATGTGTCTTGATCTTTAGTTAAGAAAAAAATTATGTTTATGAGTAACAACATTTAATAAAAAGCAAGACTGAATGACTGAAAAGAGGATGGCTACTTTCTTTCTACCACTCTTGTATGTATTCCAAGGACACAATTTAGATGGTCTAGGTACATGTGAATAAAGAACACTAAGAATACACCAAACATTGGATGTTTTAGGACATCAACAGCAAAGCTGTATCAGAGCTCATGTCACTGCTTTGGTTTCTCAGCATCTTGTCCTTAAATCCATTTGACCTCACCTGCAGGCTCAAGATAGCCTAATTTCTTTTTCTTTAAAATTTTTAAATGTTTTTATTTATTTTTGAGACAGAAATAGACAGAGGATGAGCAGGGGAGGGGCAGAGAGAGAGAGGGAGACACAGAATCCGAAGCAGGCTCCAGGCTCTGAGCTGTCAGCACAGAGCCTGACACAGGGCTCAAACTCACAGACTGTTGAGATCATGACCTGAGCCAAAGTCGGACGCTCAACCGACTGAGCCATCCAGGCACCCCTCAAGATAGCCTAATTTCTAAGCTGACAATCATCACAACAGTTAAATGATCAAATAGATAATATTTATTAGCTTATTACCAATTCTCATGTGCTGTGTACAGTTACTATCTAATTTAAATCTCAAATGACCCTTCAATATACTATTTTTTTTTACTTTTGTTTTTTAAGTTTATTTATTTATTTTGAGAAAGGGAGAGAGTGCAAGTGGGAAAGGGGCGGAGAAAGAGGGAGAGAGAGAATTCCAAGCAAGCTCTGCACTAATAGCACAGAGCCCGACTTTGGGCTCGAGCCCATGAACCATGAAATCATGAACTGAGCCAAAATCAAGAGTCAGACACTTAACTTACTGAGCCACCCAGGCACCCATAGTTACTATTTATTATTTCCAGTTTAGTGATGGGAGAATTAGGCATAAAAAGATACATAATAACTACGTCAATCAATAAGTGTCTCAATATGGGTTTTGTTGAATTGCAACATGCCATTTTTTGCTGGGTTTCCATTAGGCCCTTGAAGAATCTTTACTAAACTTTGGGAATTAAAAACACTTACTTTAAAGCAAATAATCCTCCTTTCAATTTGTCCGCTTTTTGGCTACATTCTAAGACTAAGTGTTAATATGTCGAGCTTTGGGGTCAGACTTTCAAATCTTAGCTCCATCATCTGGCTTTGAAATGATAAGCAAGTTATTTAATTCCTCTTAGTTTTGGATTATTCTTCTGTAAAATGAGGACGGCAATATTTAACTCCTGCTTTAAGACAGAGTAGGGGTGCTTGGGTGGCTCAGGTGGTTGAGCTTCCGACTTCGACTCAGGTCATGATTTCACAGTTCCATGATTTCGCAGTTCGAGTTTGAGCCCCACATCGGGCTTGATGTTGTCAGTGCAGAGCCTGCTTTAGATCCTCTTTTCTCCCTGTCTCCCCCTGCCCCACCCCTGCTTGTGCTCTCAAAAAACAAAAATGAAAACAAAAAGACAAAAAACAACAACAACAACAAAAAAAACATAAAGAAAGAAACAAAGTAAATAAGATTCTGTAAGTTAGGAGAGTACATCTGGCACATGAAATACTATGTGACTCTTACCAAATTCTCTAATTAATAGCCCTATTTCCCTTCTAATATTACAGTGTTTTTCCTTGAACCCCTGGGCCCTACCTGACTCCAAATGAAGTTGGTGGTCTTTATTCTCTTTCTGCACCACTACCCCCCCCCCAACGTATATATCACACAGTAACTTGCTTAATGATGGAATCTCCTAAGAACAAACACATTCCTCAGCAAAAGTGTGCCTTGGGATCTTGCTCTCAAAAATTCATCCCCCAGCCACATTCTTCACTGACATAACAGATGGGCTATAAAAGTTCTGCTGACCATTACTCGAATTAGTATTTAAACCAGTGAAGTCCTCCAAAAGTTCAAGAGTGGCTTCTGTACTTTTCTCCCAAATGTGCATTCCGTGGTATCATGGCTACAGCTAGAAATCAGACATGGAGGAAGTTTATCATTAAAAAAAGCAAACACTTTAGAAATAAGGTTTTTGTTTGTTTGTTTGTTTTTTAAGAGCTGTTTTACCCACTCACCACTGATTCAGACTAATAAGTATTAACAGACCAGTGCTACTCACATTTTGGTCTATAAAAAATGTCAATCACTCAATTATTTGTTATGATTCTACGTCAGATTAAGTGTAGCAATTGGGCACAAGCATTTGGAAACAGCATTTTGATATTGCTACTACATGCAAATGCATGATCATTTTTTTGGTAATTAACGTCTGTTCAATTTTACAAATGCTGCAGTCCATGATGGACTGGGAGAAAAAATAAGCCCATTGATGCATTGCTGTAGACATTGTGCTTAAGTAGTCTCCCATTTCTTGGCATCTCTATAACCAGATCACTTTCAACTTTTGCCCTGCCATGGAAACTGGAGCTCATCCAATCCCTTACTTGCTTCCCCTTCTCACAGTTTAAAGACCAGGAATGACTGATGTCTGAGCCAACTCAAATTACTGTAGTGAACTTTAGTAAGCTCACTTATTGCTATGGTCTATGCCTGCCATTTTTCTGGGAATTCATTTTTATGAAGCAAATAAGAATATTTCTCAAATGTGGAAAGCTATCTAAGAATCAAAAGGAAGAGATTGGCATGGAC
Organism: Panthera uncia; assembly: GCF_023721935.1. Taxonomy (NCBI): domain Eukaryota; kingdom Metazoa; phylum Chordata; class Mammalia; order Carnivora; family Felidae; genus Panthera; species Panthera uncia. The sequence goes on from NW_026057580.1 coordinate 95,840,807, forward strand.
AGAAAGAAGAGAAAATGGTGTTGGCAAATGTGGCCAAAAGTAATTCTGCAGTGAAAATCTTTGTGGATCTTAGAGACCTGCTTGGAAGTTCTGGTGCAAAATATCTTTATTTTTAAACCCAAGTTTATTTTGAAAGCCATAATTTACTTCACAAACGTTGGCCCGTATTTCAAGCACTTCAAATAATCTATTGAATATTTTATAGTTTGTATTTTCCCTGGTCTATATTTATACTAAAATAAAAGCTTCAGTGTTATTTTAAAAGTCAGAAACCAGAGATGGAAGGAAAACCTTTGGCCAAAGACTTGGTACACTTCTCTGCTGCACATCCATCTCTGATTATATAACCATCAATCTCAACTCTGGGCAATTTTAATTAAGTGGACCGATATATATTCACTATCTCCTGTCTAACCAGCAAATCCATACCCTATGCCTCCACAATTTGTCTTCCCATAGACTCCTGACTGCCTCACCCTGGTAAAGGAAAATTAATATTTAGATAGACTCTGCGACGTGCCAACCAATTTACATTTAGTATTGCACTTAATATTCACTGTTACCAAATAGAAATATTATGAGCTTCAAGATACAGTCAAAATATGTGAAATATACAGAGGTCACACCATTAATAAATGACAAAAACAGCATTAAATATGTTTTTTACACTCCACAGACAATGTGCATTCACTCCATAACCATATACTTTTGTCAATCATTGAAGCCACATTAAGCAAAGGCTCAGTTTCCCAAATTTACTTCATGCTAGCAATGACCCAGGGCTTATGAAGAGTTTATTTTCTTTTTTTCCTTTTCTGCAAACTTTAAGTGTTCTGTAGAGCCCTCATTTCACTAACTCACAAAAAATTCCACATCATCTTAATCCTGATTAGTTTAGTAAAATATTAGTTTCTAAAATTCTAAAAGCAAATTCATTGTGAAAGCAAATAGAGGAATGAGTAAAGTTCACACTGGAGACTACAGATGCTGTGGAACTTAAGTGTTAAAAATAATACTCAACCAAAGGAAAAAGAAAACACACACACACACACACACACACACACACAAGCACAGAGAAAAACTAACCATGCATTGACTATCACAGTTCTAACTAGATTTCAAAAATATTAATATCAGTTCATATCAACTAAAACCATTAGCTTTCAAAAATAAAAGTGAACTCTAAAAGGAACAAGATGGACAATGATAGGAAACATGGAAAATCCACTTATCTTTTTGACTGAAAAAAATGCTCAGCATGCATGTACTTATTTTGCTTTTTGACTAATCAAAAGAAATAATAGTGACTCTAAACATATTGTGTACAGTAAAAAATAAAAATGCGTAATCAGCACAAAAATGTGTACTGAGGTATAATCTACACATAACAAAATGTACGGATTGTAGTATACTGTCTACAGTATAAATTTTACAAGTTATATACCTGAGAAAGCACCATTGATTTTCATATACAGAACTTTTCCTTGGCCACACAAGGTTTCCCATTGCCATCTCCCTGTCAGTTTGCACCATTATCACGACACACTACAATTTTGTTATCTAGTAGTATGGATTAGTTTTGCTTATACATGGATCATTATATACAGGCAGTCAGATTCTATTTTGCTTCCTTCTATTCTTCATCATTATATTTTGAGATACTTCCATATCAATGCAAGCATCAGTACGATATCACATTTTATAGCAAAAAAGTATTTATTTTATATCACAAAGTATTTTATTCATTTTCATGTTGAAGGGCATTTGATTTTGTTCTATTTTTGTCTATTACTAATAAGAAATCTATATATAATCCTGAATGTGCCTTTTTCTAGAAAAAGACTTTTATAAGTAGCTGTGGAACTGCCAGGCCATATGATAGGTGTGTGTTTAACTTTATTAAGACAAAAAAAAAACCTTTCTAAACAATTCTCTACACTCATAAATTTTACAGTAATCAGTGAAAATTTCAGTTGCTTTATACCCTCCTCAACAGGTTGTCAGTCTTATTAGTTTGGCCATTCTAGAAGATGTGAAATGGTATCTGACTGAAGTTTCCCTAAAGATTAATGATGTTGAGCACCTTTTCATGTGCTCATTGACTGCTCCTTTTGTCTGCTCATGCTTTCCCCCACTATATTATTGGGTTGTTCCATTTCAATTAGTGAATCATAGAGGTGCCTGCCCATATATTATACATAAATACTCTGTTGGATATATACAATATGAATATTTTCACCCAATCTGTAATGTCCTTTTCATTTTCCTTACGGTATCCTTTGAGAATAGAAATTTTTAATGTTTATGCTAATGTTAATGTTTATGAATTTAGCACCTTTTATTTATATATTATTGTTTGCTTTGTATTCCATAAGAAACCCTTGCCTACTTTAAATTATTAAGAATATCTGTATACACGGGGTGCCTGGGTGTCTCAGTCGGTTAAGCGTCCGAGTTCAGCCCAGGTCATGATCTCGTGGTCCATGAGTTCGAGCCCCACGTTGGACTCTAGTCTGATGGCTCAGAGCCTGGAGCCTGCTTCCGATTCTGTGTCTCCCCCTCTCTCTGCCCCTCCCCCGTTCATGCTCTGTCTCTCTCTGTCTCAAAAATAAATAAACGTTAAAAAAAATTTTTTTTAAAAGAATATCTGTATACATTTTCTTCTAAAATGTTTTTGTGTTTTGTTCTTAGGTTCAAATTAAAATTATTTTGTGTTATATAGGGACATAGGGCTTGAAGTTCATAGTTATTTCTAACAGATATATAAATCATTCCATGGGATTTATTGGAAATACAACATGTTCTTTTCCCTTTTAAATTCCCATTGGTACCTTCATTCTAATACCTATTCCTCCCATTAGTTTAGGTTTTTCTTAACTATTATACTTCATTAATCTTATTAGTCCACACTTACCCCATTACCACACTAATTTGATCACTGTATATTTATAGTACTTCTTAAAACTTGAAAGTGTAAGTCCTACAAATTTATTTTTTTAAGATGTTTTTGGCTCTTCTATACATTTTTTCATTTCCATATACACTTTAGAATAAGCTTCTCAACACATATTAAGCACACTTGCATTTAATTTTCAATTTTTTAACATGGTATAATTTACATATACTGAATTACACTGCACAGATATTAAAATCACACAAAATTGATGAGTTATGACAAATACATATACATATGTAACAACCCACATCTCTCTCAAAATACAAAACATTCCATTACCTCAGAAAGTTCACTGGTCTTTTTCCCAGGCAATCCGTCTCTTAACCATAGAGTGTGTGTCAATGTTCTGATTTATGTCACCATAGATGGTTTTCTTTTTGTCTAGATTTTCACATAAATACATCCATATGAGATGTATCCATTTTTGTCAATTTCTTTTGCTCAGCACCATAAATTCATTTTGTAGATTTATCCAATGTGTTTTGTGTTTGTAGTCCATTCTTTTTATTAAATGTTTTTTTGTGAATGTAACACCATTTGTTTGCCCATTTTTCAAGTAATGACTGTTTGGATTATTTCTAACTTTTGGCTATTATAAATAAATCGTTCATGAACATATATTTTAAAACCTTTGGTATGGATACATGTTTGTAAGTTCACTAATATTTTTAAGTGTCCTTAAGAATCTTTTCTGTTCATTGGCTTCTACTCTTTTTTTTTTTTTACATTCTGGGCCATGACAAAAAAAAAAAAAAAATCGCTGCGGTGTGATATACTGTGGGTTTAGCTAACTCTAAAGTTTTCAAAAAAAATCTTCTAGGAATGATCTGAGAGATGTTGGGTATGGGTAGAGGGTGATCGCTTATCTCTTCTCTAGCTGTTCTAACGTCACTCACAATTGTCCTTGCATCAGTACAGAAGCCTGGTGTTTGACTACAGAGGGCAACTCTGGCAATGGTATGTTTTACTAAAGGGATTAAACTTAATGATGCTTAGGACTATATAAAGCATTGTGATAGGTACTAGGGTTACGAATCTGAACAAGCAATTACAGCCTTCAGGAAAGTAATATACCAGAGACAAGAGAGACTTTACATAGCTAATTACAATGCAAGGTGACAAGTATAATGATAAAAAGTTTGCCAGGTATTACAGTAGCACAAAATGGATAAATATTTCAAGAATAGTGATTGATTCCTGAAATAAGTGTTAAAATGTGAGAATTATTTAGGCTGAATATAGTATCACTTGCAGGATGCCAAGTGTAATGAAATTAAAGGCAAAAAAATGTAGGTTAGAAAAAAAAAAAGGTAAGCCTGAATTAGCAAGGTGTGTGCAAACACAATGTATATATTTTTATTTCACTTAACATAATTTCATTAACATTTTCCATATTTTTACATAATCTGCATAATCAACGTGTTTAAGAGTTGCTTAATAGTATACCAAGTTATCATGTAAAACATTTAAAGATATCTTTCAAAAGATATTTACAGTTTTAGAAATAAAAGTGTATTATAGCTCAAGCATACAATGGATATAAAAGATGTACACTTTTTTAGAACAATGTATTTATTATGTTTTTTATTGATATATAAAGTTATATGTATTAATCTTCATAAATAAATGATACAGTTTTTATTAATCATCATAGTCTTGCTATTTGGAACTACAGAAGTTATATGAAATATTTTGACCATATGTGCATCATCTTTGTCATCTATTCATTGTTGAAATTAGAACCAGTTTAATCTGAAATTTAAATGTTACAAAACCAAGTTCCAAAAACTAAATCCTGAGTGTCAAAAAAAATGTATTAATGTTTACTATATATTTTTTTGCTTTAAATCTAACAAATTGTTCTCTTTGTTTACACAATTTGTTTTTCCACCAATCTACACATCTATTCACCCACTTTTCATCTATCTATTTATGTACTACACATGCATATTTGTACTGAGATTATTAATGAAGTAGATTCTTAACTAGAAAATAAAAGAGAAATAACCTTAAATTCTATGTGCCAATATACTTTATAAACTAAGAAAATAAAGGTGAATGAGGTAGGGGTATCAAATGACAGAATGTCTTACTGCCTATCTCAGCATACTCATAATTTTGTATTTATCATCAATTGCTTGCCATTATTTGATTAAATAATTTCGTAAAGTTAGGTATTTTAAATTGGGTGCCATTTATTTCTTATGAAATGAATTCTTTAAAGAATGAAGAACTCTATTTCACTTGGATCACCTATAACTAATACACTATGTGAAAAATCATTCTTCGATATCTATACTGTCACTTGTGGGCCATTCGAGTGTCAAGTAATTTCATGCACTGCCTTGATATGATTTGTTTCCTCTCAGTTATTTAAAGCCTAAATAAAATCAAATTGCATTTCTTATTTTGAAGGGGAGGATAGGAGAATAGTCAAAATTATCTTTCAGTAACATGATAAATTATATGAATGCTTTTGACTTATTTATTATTTCTATAAAATACCTTGTGAATTCTAGTGCTTACAATAAAGATAACACAAAGCAGAAGAAGTTAGAACACTAGAATTTAGAGATTATAAGAAAATTCGATTAAGACCATCTCATGCTAAAAAAACAAAGTATTCACATCAATGATGGTGCTTTATGTTCCACAGAAGGACTTTAGGTAAGAAAAGAATTGATATGCCATCTTATTTCAATCACAAAAGAATAAAATCTTTCCTGGGTTATTAATGCAGAATACTAACTATTATTAAGGTTATATTTGCTTGGTTTTCTGGAATCAAGTTTGTTTTAGTTCCTCATTCATTTATGCATCTTTTGTTTTTGTGTCATGACATTCATTTCATTTATGATTTTATTTTTTTTTAATTTTTTTAATGTTTATTTATTTTTGAGACAGAGAAACTGTGAGCAGGGGCGGGGGAGAGCCAGAGAAAGAGGGAGAGACACAGAACTCCAAGTGGGCTCCAGGCCCCATGCTGTCAGCACAGAGACCCACAAGGGGCTCAAACCCACCAACCACGAGATCATGACCTGAGCCGAAGTCGTATGCTCACCTGAGTGAGCCACCCAGGCGCCCCTTTTCACTTATGATTTTAAAATAAGAACGTAGGGGTGCCTGGGTGGCTAAGTCGGTTAACCCTCCGACTTCAGCTCAGGTCATGATCTCACGGTCCGTGAGTTCGAGCCCCACGTCGGGCTCTGTGCTGACAGCTCAGAGCCTGGAGCCTGTTTCAGATTCTGTGTCTCCCTCTCTCTCTGCCCCTCCCCTGTTCATGCTCTGTCTCTCTCTGTCTCAAAAATAAACGTTTAAATTTTTTTTTTTAATAAAAAAAAAATAAAATAAGAACGTAGGTCTGGACTTCTACATGCCTACATGATGCAAAGATATTTGTGAAAAAATAAAAACTTAATACAGCCTACTATTCTTAATTTCTCAAAGAAACTAGTACTAGTCACTATGTACAGCTGCAGTATAAAGCTTTATAATATCTTATTAGAAAAAGAGACGAGCAGTATATAACAACTAAATTGTCATTATCAAGTGACCTCCCTTTCCCCAAAGTAACTACTATGTCACACAACAAAGTATTAATAAAATGAGCAAGTAGCCCAAGACCTGAAGGAATTATTTGTGATTCTTTGCAACAAAAGAACACTGCGGAAATATTTCACATATTTTATTAACCCTAGGTGCTCCAGTTTATTTTTTTGTTAATATTGGCTTGGTGCACATATCGTGTTGAAATATGCACCCACACCAATGCTACAGAACTTTCATTCAAGTGGTCACACCCTTCCTTTTACAGTTTTGTGTGGCTTAATTTTTTTTTTTTTCTGTTAGCAATGAAGTCTGCCAAAATGTGAGCCAATATTTAATCTAATTAACCATGGACAGGAGGAAACGTCAAGAATAATGTAATGCTGGGGACACCTAGGTGGCTCAGTCAGTAGAGCAGCAGCCCTTGATTTTGACTCAGGTCATGATCTATCTCATGGTTCCTGCAGTCAGTCGATCCCTGTATTTGGCTCTGCGCTGACAGTGTGGAGCCTGCTTGGGATTCTCTCTCTTCCTTGTTCGTGCTCTCTCTCTCTCTCTCTCAAAATAAATGTATAAAAAGAATTATGTAACGCCTTCCTTTTTTTGAGGATGGGAGGTAGTTGGAACAGATTAAAATAAATGAGGAAGTTGGGTGGGTTGGAAATTGAGAGTTTGTGCATAAAAGTTAATGGTATTTACATCAGAGTTCATCATTACGTGTTTTTTTAAAATTTATAATTCATGATATCTTCAGCAATAAATATACAATAAAACTAATGTTTTTCATAAACTCATCTTTTATTTAGATGCATTCTGTAAGGACTCTTTTCCCTCCTAACAAGTACGAAGCTGGAAGCAGCAAACACTTGCCTCACTTTTGAAAGTATGACTTGGCTTAGCATGTTATGTGTCCCAACTTACAGAGTAACATAGAGGACTGGATGTGATAACACAATTCAGAAAAAGTGTTTTAAAATATTCACGATTTATTTCATCCTATAAGAAAAATATACACATAAGTATCTTGATCACATGCTGATCATGTAACAATTTTTCTCATGTAATTTTTTCCTTCGAATAACTCAAAGGCTTTTGTTTCCAGTGCTACTCTGCATGTTTTAACAGTTTGATTTTACTTAAAACACAGAGGCACACTTATTCACGAAATGTGGAAATGAATAATCATTATGTCTGCCCACAGTACATATTATTACGAGGCTCCTGTTAGGTAATAGATACAAATGCACACTAGTTAAAAGTATTGCACGTTAACATATTTCATTCTAATTGTAATGTAATAATAATCATTATGAGAACTCTCAAAGGTACATCTATATGAACACTTTTGGTTCGGTGAAGGTTATTTCACTGACAAAAGAATGACACTGGAAGTAGAAGATAAGGAAAAAGGAAAATGTACACAATTTCAAAGCGACACTGGACAATTCATCTCCAGAGGCATAAATATAGTTAGTCATACAATGATCTATTTCACATAGCTTTGTAGCTCTGCTATTAATTTGGAGGATTGGTGATTCATGCATCTTCTCTTTTCTTGCTATTTATTTTTATACTTTGATTTAAACATAATCCATGGCAGACAGTTGACATGACCTAACAAAAAGCATCAGATATCAGAAAGACAACAAATAGTTCTTTACTGAATGCCAGTAAAAGAGGCATATATTCTTTTGAGCTGTCACAGTATAATTTGTCACTTTTATAGAATGTCACATTTTTACATTAGTAAAGATAGTTTGCATGAAATTCTAAGGTTCGGAACATTAAACAGGCCAGTACAACAAAAAAACAAAGAATAACAAAATAAAAAAAACCCAGACAATGCTAAAAAAATAAAAAAATATATAAAAATTAAAAGTCAAAATATCTGTTTGGGAGGGTTAAGTAGAGGTCTATTACAATCGCTCATTTCTCTGACATTAAAATGGTTGCCAATAAAGAAACGATATGGTAGGATAGTTATGAATTTCTTTAATTATTGTCTCATATCCATACATTCCCTGTTATAAAACTACTCGATAGAAGTCTACTTCATCTTATAGAAAGACAACATTTCATTTAAGACCAACTAGAAATCTGAATAATTGTTTTAGAGGTGTTTAATGCTATTGGAAGGTGGAGGAAGCCAGGACTTGGGGGGACAGGAACCCATAAAAAGGGAAGCTCATTAAAGTAGCTTAAACTTCTGTACTACATTTTTGCCCTTGAACCATTTAGTAATATTGAAGCTGTACTACACAAGAAACTGAGTTTAGCAGAAAGCAGCTAAGATAAAGAAAATGTAGCTGAAGAGAGAACAGTGGAAGTTTGGAGAAGAAAGGTCAACACAACTCTAGGGGCTAAGATCTCACAGATACAAAAAGCCCAATGAAGTGACCCCAAAAGGCTACCCTAGTTTACAGCATGAGGCATTCGTCTTTCTAAGCTATGCAGTGTTACAAAGCAGCTGAAAAGCTGACTGCAATATTTGAGAGTTACCAGGGAGAGAAAACTAGTTAACAACGGATTAAGCACCATGGGCTCTCAGTTTGGATCTTGGGAGGACACCCTCTAGGAGTCAGTGCAAACCAGAGCTAGAAAAAAACAAGTCAAAAGACACCAGTAAGAGAATGAGAAGTCAAATCACAAAGGAGGAGAAGATATTTGTTGCATGTGTATACAATAAAGAATTTTAAGTTCAGCACACATACACATTCTCATATCAATAAGAACAAGACAGGTAACCCAACAGATTAGACAGGCAAGGAACTTTAAGTTCACATTTCAAAACAGAGAAAATATCCATATAATAGTTAAACATTGAAAAAGTTGTTAAAGTTTATGAATATCAGGGAAATGGGAATTAAAACAATAAGATTGTACTAAATACCTATTTCAGGGAAAATGTTTTTTTAAAGGCATTTTATTTTTATTTTTTTAATGGTTATTTATTTTTGAGAGAGAGAGAGACGGAACAAGCTGGACGGAGGCAGAGAAAGCAGGAAAGAAAGAATCCCAAGCAGGCTTCATGCTCAGCATGGAGCCAGATATAGGGCTTGATCTCACGAACCATGAGATCATGACCTAAGCCAAAATCAAGAGTCAGACGTTTAACTGACTGAGCCACCCAGGTGCCCCTCAGGGAAAATATTTTAAATAACAAGTGTTGATGAGCATTTGGATCAGTTAAGACTGTTTTGTGAGGATGTAAACTGGTACAATCACTCTAAAAATTCAGTGACAACAAATCCATCCATTATGACCTAGGAATTTCAGTCCTAGGTATATACTCAATGAAAATATATATGGGAAAAATATGGGCAACAAAACTTACAGGACTTTTGTAGCATTGGTATTTATTAAAAACAACAAAACTGGAAACTATCTAGAAGTCTATTAACAGGTAACTGGATAAATACTTTGGTATATCAGTCCCCAGTGGTATTCAAGTAGAAATATATGGTGATGTTAGGAGATATTTTTAATTGTCATAATCTGCTGGAGAGGGAGACAGTATTATAGTCATCTGGAAGGTAGAGGCCAGTGATGTTCTTAAACATCATACAATACACAGGATAGCCCCACATCAAAGACTTATCTGGTCAAAAATATCAACAGTGCCAAGGTTGGGAAAACATGATCTATAAAATAAAATATAACATTGTCCTTATTTGAACACATTTATGTTATATATAAATCACCGATTTATTACACAAAAATAAGACTGAGAAAAATAAACTAGAATCAGTGTAGGTATTTTATAATCCCACTTGCATAAGTTCAAAAACTAGCAATTCCAATCAATGTTGATAGAAGACAAGATGCTGGTTCCTTTTGTGGGGGAGTAGTGACAGAGAGGATACAGGTATTATTATATTTCTTAATCCGGTCCATGGGTGTATTTGCTTCTTGAAAATTATAAGGTTATGATATGCATTTATATGCACATTCATTTGACACAAAGCTTACCTAAATTTTTCATTGAATCACCAGCCTGGGATATTTATGGAATGTTTTATATCATTAACATTTTATGTATGTATGTAGTTTGGAATTAAACAAGGCAATTTTAATTTTTAATAAAAGATACAGAGTGCTATTTAAAGTGAAATAAAATCATTCAAACAGATATCATGTTTATTTGCAAGGGGTGTGTGTGTGTGTGTGTGTGTGTGTGTGTGTGACACACACATTATCAAGGGGGTCTTTTCAATACAATGTTATAATATTTCAAAAAATCATTTCAACTGCTTATGCCAACTTTTTGTATTCTTTCAAAGACAAGATTCTTCAAAGTGTTTTTCATTTCTTAAAAGTAACTTTGCTTGCACAAGAATAATAAAATAGACAGTGTACCAGGATAGCCTACAATAAAATACCATGGCAACAGATACGTTGGCTGAGTCTTTTTGACTGTGGGCAAATCTGCCCAAGTCTGTCAAATCCAATATTTTCAAATTGCCATCAGAAACATTAATATTACAAGAAGAATAATGTTCCATCTTACTCATATATTAAGCTAAGAAATGTAACTAGCTATGGATGAATCAAAAATAAATCACCTGATCAAGGATTATAGATTTATAGAAGTAAACATTAAATATAAACCATTTTATAATTTCACTAAATTATTTTATGTTAAATAATATATGAATTAAGTGAATCAACACAGACATCTTTATGCTTATATGTGTTTACACAGTTCTGACAGAAAAAACATTAGAGAATTGGATTCTAAGTGGTAATTGACACTATATAATAATATATCTCCATGTGTAAATCATAAATAGTAATATATCTACCATATAAAATTTATGTGCATTGAGTTTAAGTTTAATATTCACCTTTTTAAATTCAATATGCTCAGATGTATTTTCTTGTTGGTCTGCACCACTTATGCCTCCCTCTCAAGGACAGTGTGACTCTGTAGAAAGATGTGGCCAAGAGAAATTAGAAGTAGGGGGCGGGGAGAGAAAAGCTGGGGAGGGACAAGGAGAAGGGAAAGGAAGGAAATTAAACAGTAAGAAGTCAGAGAAAAGAATGCAGAAGAAGGGGTCATTGAGGAAGAAGAGAGGAGGCCCAGATATGCACTGAATTCCCAACCTCAATTGCAAACAGATAATGTCATGTGATTAAATGTTGGTCAATACACTGCTATTGAAATTGCTTGATGAAACTCTGGGTATTTTCCTTTAAATGATACTTCAGGCCCTTCTTCCATTTTCCTCAATCCTGGGGTGATGTTGTGAATGGAAACCACATGAAACAGAGGAGTAAGACAGAAGGACTCAAGAGACATACCACTATGCAACCAACATACAACCCCATTACCTACCCTCAAATTTTTTATGTAAGAAAGAAATAAATTCCTATCCTGTTTATGCCACAATCTTTAGTTCCACCTTCTTTATAGTTAATTGTATCCTGATTAATATAATTCTCATTTCACTTCCCATATGCTGGACACGGAGCTGGAAACTTGGGATACAAAGTACATGAAATGGCCCATTATGCTCAAGAAGCTTACAATCTAGGGCCTGAGTAATAAATTAGTTAATGCAATAAATAGTATAACAAATAAATAATAAATATAAATAAATAATCAATTAATTAAATATAATAAATTAAAGTATTGCAATAGTTATAAATGTTGTAATACTACCCATAATATGTCATACTACAAAATAAGGTCCAATAAAGCTTCATCAGGGAAATGACCAATCAATTGACACATGTCACAATTATTCCCAGGTGGACAAGAGATCATTCCAGACAAAGCAAGCCTCATATTAGAAGGTATAAACTTAATGAATACAAGATTTATATAAATGTTAGCAATTCTTGTTTCAAAATCATGGAACTTGAATATGAGAGAAAGATAAGAAAACCAATAAGGCTAAATGTTTAAGTGAAGGCCAAATAGAGAGACATGCTAGGACTGACTATAGGATTTAAACTTTTCCCCGTAAGCAATAGTGGAATATCTGAAGTTTTAAGTATTGAGAATGAGTAGATCACACATCTCTTTTAAAATATCCTCTGGGAAGATGGACTGAAATAATGAGATGGGAGATAGGAAACCTAATTAGCCCTGCATTTGGAAAGGACAGATACAGAAGGTTCAACTGATATTAAAAATGATAGTTGCAGAAACAAAAAGTGTCTTTTCCTTTATCACACTTGATGGAATATGCTTAGTGAAGCCTATTATTACCAGAGTATGGTTTGTCTGTATTTGACGTTGCTATTTCTTTAAAAAAATATTAGTTATATTTCTGTACTAAATTCCATTCTCCCTGTATTTCCAAAGAATCAATTGTTGAATTTTTCTTTTACATTATTCTATTACATTAATCTCAAGGTGATTTTAAAAACCTCAAAGTCTGCAACCCCCAACTCCATATTTCAGTATTAGAATCCTATGTGTACATAGATATCTACAATAGAAATATTAATGTTATTTAAATTATACATATTTAATATTTGAGCAAAGCCAATAATGAAAATATAGTGTACAAGGACAGAGATTTTTTAACTTGCTAAGTCATTATACTGAAAATTAATATAGCATAAGTGTATAACTCAGAACATCTGGTTAAAACAAATCAAGAAACCGGATGTTAGCAAATTCCCAGAAGACTTGTTTACACCCTACCATTCACAACTCACTTCCCCAACAATACTTTTGAAGATATAAATTTGCCTTTCTAGTCTGAATACTTCATGTAAATAGAACTACAGAATACAATCCTTTGATCTGCTGCCTTTGCTCAATATTTTACTTGTGAAGTTCATTCATGATGTTTTGTGCACATGCAAAATATTCTTTCTTATTTTTGTATACTATACTTTTTATTAAACATTTATTTATCCAGCCTACTATTGATAGGCATTTTGGACTATTTTGGATAATGCTGTAACAAACATTTTAACACATGTGTTCTGAGGGATGTGTGGCCACGTTTCTTTGGATATTTATCCTGGAATATGTCATAGGTATGCATATGTTCAACTTTAGCAAAGACTGCTTAAAGGTTTATGTATTGTGCAACTACTTCTATATTTTTTTTCACCTATACCCTCTAACATTTCTAGTTTCTTATAAAATTTGCCATTGTCTGTTTTATTTTAGCCATTCTGGTGAGCATGTATAAGTGTGGTATGAATTTCAGTTTTAATTTCCTTGATGACTTATGATGAGTTATCATACTTTTTCCTTAATTTGAGATCTCTACATATTCTAATTAAGAATTGTTTATCAGATGCATGTGTTGTGAATATCATCTTTCACTACCTGGGTTGCTGTTTATCTCTCTCAATAGTGTCTTTTGAAGAACAGAAGGCTGTAAATATAATATAACATAGCCCATTTTATAAATTATTTTTCTTCTTGTCCATACTTGTATGTCCTATTTAATAAACTTTTGCCCACCCAAAGTTGACCAAGATAATCTTTAAGGTGAAGGTTTTTCCTTAGGGATTCCATTAGTGCTCTATAAGAGATCTTTTTTTTTTTTTTCTATTTTATCTTGTAATTTATATATTTCAACGTTTTTCTTTTTCATTTTAAAGAGATTGTCACATTCAGGAGTCATAATATCCAAATTGATTTTCTCCCTTTTAATTTCTGATATTGGTCTTGTGGTCTTTTGTATTCTCTCTCCCTCTCAGTCTCTGACTCTCTTCTCTCCGTGCCTCTTGTCTCTTTATCAATATTCCTAGATATGTAACAACTTTAGAAATAGAAGGATCAATAATTTCCCAGACAATAAAAAATAGAGGAGTTTGTGACCACTAAACCAGCCCTGCAAGAAATTTTAAGGAGGAATCATTGACTGGAGTAAAAACAAAACAAAACAAAACAAAACAAAACAAAACAAAAAGACCAAAAGAAACAAAGACTAGAAAGGAAGAGAGAACATCACCAGAAACATCAACTCTACAGGCAACACAATGGCACTAAATTCGTATCTTTCAATAATTATTCTAAATGTAAATGGAAAAAATGCTCCAATCTAAAGACATACACTAGGGGCACCTGGGTGGCACCCAACTTCATGTCAGGTGGGCATCCAACTTCAGCTCAGGTCATGATCTCATGGTTCATGAGTTCAAGCCCCACGTCAGGCTCTGTGCTGACAGCTCAGAGCCTGGAGCCTGCTTTGGATTCTTTGTCTCCCTCTTTCTTTGCCCCTGACCCACTTGCACTCTGTCTCTCTTTCTCAAAAATAAATAAACATTAATGAAAAAGACACAGTCTATCAGAATGGATTAAAAAAAAAACAAGTATATGTATATGTTGCCAACAATAGATTTATTTTTGACCTAAAGACCCCTGCAGTTTGAAAGTGAGGGGATGGAGACAACAATCTGTTATTTTAGTGGATGCCAAAAAAAAGCCAGAGTAACCATACTTATATAAGATAAACTAGATTTTAAAACAAAGACTGTAGCAAGAGATTAAGAAGGGCATTATATCATAATTAAGGGGTCTGTCCATCAATACCTAACGATTGTAAATATTTATGCCCCCAATGTAAACACCCAAATATATAAATCAATTAATCACAAACATGAAGAAACGAATTGCTAATAATACCATAAGAGTAGGGAACATTAACATCCTACTTACAGGAATGGACAGATCATCTGCGCAGAAAATCAACAAGAAAACAATAGCTTTGAATGATACACTAGACCGGATGGACTTAACAGATATATTCAGAACATTTCATCCTAAAGCAGAATACACATTCTTCTGAAGTGCACACGGAACATTCTCCAGAACAGATCACATACTGGATCACAAATTAACCCTCAACAAGTATAAAAAGGTCAATATCATACCATGCATATTTTCATACCACAATGCTATGAAACTTGAAACAGGAAAAAATTTGGAAAGACCATGAATACCTGGAGATGAAAGAACATTCTACTAAAGAATGAGTGGGTTAACCAAGAAATTAAAGAGGAGATTAAAAAGTACCTAGAAGCCAATGAAAATGGAAACATGGCAGTCCAAAATCTCTGGGATACAGCAAAGGCAGTCATAAGACAGAAGTAGATAGCAATCCAGGCCTTCTTAAAGAAGGAAGAAAGGTCTCAAATACACAACCTAACATTAATACCAAAGGAGCTGGAAAAATCACAGCAAATAAAGCCCCAAAACAGCAGAAGAAGGAAAATAATAAAGAATAAAGTGGAAATCAATGATATCGAAATTAAATCAACAACAACAACAAAAACAACAAACAGTAGAACATATCAAGGAAAGTAGAAGCCGGTTCTTTGGAAGAATTAACAAAATTGATAAACCCCTAGCCAAACTGATCAAAAAGAAAAAGGAAAGGACCCAAATAAATAAAATCATGAATGAAAAGAGGAGAAATCACAACTAATACTGCAAAAATACAAATAATAATAAGAGAATATTATGAGCAATTGTATGCCAACAAATTGGGCAATTTGGAAAAGATGGAAAATTCCTAGAAACATATACACTCCCAAAACTGGAACAGGAAGAAATAGAAACTTTGAACAGACCCATAACCAGTAAAGAAATTTAATCAGTAATCAAAAATCTCCCAACAAGCAAGAATCCAGGGCTGGATGACTTTCTAGGGGAAATCTACCAGACCTTTAAAGAAGAGTTAATACTTTATTCTCCTCAAATTGTTCCAAATA
The DNA here is from genome assembly GCF_023721935.1 of Panthera uncia. NCBI lineage: Eukaryota > Metazoa > Chordata > Mammalia > Carnivora > Felidae > Panthera > Panthera uncia. The sequence goes on from NW_026057580.1 coordinate 95,856,996, forward strand.
ATAGAAATTAAAGGAAAACTTCCAAACTCATTTTATGAGGACAGCATTACCTTGATTCCAAAACAAGATAAAGACTCCACTAAAAAGGAGAACTACAGACCAATTTCCCTGGGAACATGGATGCAGAAATTCTCAACAAGACATTAGCAAATGGAATCCAGCAATGCATTAAAAAAATTATTCACCACGACCAAGAGGGATTTATTCCTGGACTGAGGGGTGGTTCAATATCTGCACATCAATCAAAATGATACATCACATTAATAAAAGAAAGGATAAGAACCACATGATCCTCACAATAGATGCAGAAAAAGCATTTGACAAAATACAGCATCCTTTCTTGATAAAAACCCTCAAGAAAGTAGGGATAAAAGGAACATACCTCAACATCATAAAAGCCATATATGAAAGACCCACAGCCAATATCATCCTCAATGGGGAAAAACTGAGGGATTTCCTCATAAGGTCAGGAACCTGACAGGGATGTCCACTCTCACCAATATTGTTTAACATACTGTTGGAAGTCCTAGCCTCAGCAATCAGACAACAAAAAGAAATAAAAGGCATTCAAATCGGCAAGGAAGAAATAAAACTTTCACTACTCATAGACAACATGATATTCTATGTGGAAAACCCAAAAGACTCCACCAAATAATTGCCAGAGCTGATAATTGAATTCAGCCAAGTCACAAGATACAAAATTCAATGTACAGAAATTGGTTGCATTTCTATAAACCAACAATGAAACAGCAGAAAGAGAAATCAACTAATTGATCCAATTTACAATTGCAACAAGAACCATAAAATACCTAGGAATAAACCTAATCAAAGAGGTAAAAGATATGTACACTGAAAATTATAAAAAGCTTATGAAAGAAATGAAGAAGACACAAAGAAATGGAAAAACATTCATGCTCATGGATTGGAAAAACACATGTTGTTAAAATGTTGATACCACCCAAAGCAATCTACACATTCAAAGCAATTCCTATTAAAATAACAGTAGTATTTTTCACAGAGCTAGAACAAACAATTCTAAAATTTGTATGGATCCAGAAAAGACATGAATAGCCAAAGTAATGTCGAAAATGAAAACCAAAGCTGGAGTCAAAGCAATCCTCGACTTCAAGCTTATTACAAAGCAGTAATCATCAAGACAGTATGGTACTGGCACAAAAACAGACACATAGATCAAGAGAACAGAATAGAGGACCCAGAAATGGACCCACAAAGATATAGCCAACTAATCTTCATCAAAGCAGTAAAGAATATCCAATGAAAAAAAGACAGTGTCTTCAGCAAATGGTGTTGGGAAAACTGAACAGCAACATCCAAAAGAATGAAACCGGACCACTTTCTTACACCATACACAAATATAAACTCAAAATGGATGAAAGACTTAAATGTAAGAGAGGAAATTATCAAAATCCTGGAGGAGAAAACAGGCAGCAACCTCTTTGACCTTGGCCACAACTTCTTACTAGACATGTCTCGGGAGGAGGGAAATTGGGCATGTCAAATTATAAAGATACATGAATTTAAAATTGTAAAACTTCCTGTTTAATTGGTCTTTTATTTTTATGAAGTATCTGTTATATATTTCCAATCATTTTATTCTCAACTTACCTGTTGTAAAGATTTCTTTGTGATGTCTGTGATTTCTCAAGTTTTCATATGATTCATGTTTGTATTTCCTCTATTGTGAATTACTTATTCACATACTTTATTTTACTTTTTAGTAAAAAAAATATTTACAACATATTAATATCTACTCATGTATTTTTGAAAACATATACTGTTGATTTTTTTTATTATCAAATGACAAATGACATAGATTTTATGAAGTATGGTTACTTTATTTTTATAATCCAGTACTTATAAAGCATGTTACCAATGTTATTAAAGCTACTCATACTTTTTTCACATCCCTTTCTTTTTACTCTGCTCATAGCAGCAATTTTAAATTTTGTGTGTTCATTGCCTCTCCTTTTTAAAATAATACATCATGGTGTGAATCTGAGTATATACCAACTGTCTTCTTCTGAAGCTCTCTTAATGTCTATGTTGATATACCCAATGGTGCCCATTAGGTCCCTGAAACTGTGTTAAATATTTTTCTTTTTTTTTTCCTGTTATCAAATCAGATACTTTCAATTAGCTTATCTTCAAGCTTTCTGATTGTTTCTTCTCTCTGCTGCAACGTGCTGTTGAACCATTGTGTTGAACCATTTTATTTCAGCTTTTGTAGTTTTTAGCTCCAAAATTATTATTTAGTGCCTTTTTATAATCTCTACCTCTTTACTAATGTTTCTGATTTCTTGACATCATTCTTCTGATTTCCTTTAGTTCTTTATCTATGGTTTCCTTTAGTTCTTTGAGCACATTTAAGACATTTGATTAGAGTCTTTAGTAATCCCAATGTCTGGGTGGCGTTAGAGATAGCCTCTGTCAATTTATTTTTGTTCTATTACTGGGTTATAGTTTCCTGTTTCTCTGACCACCTCATATTTCTTTGATGATGAAAATAGGACATTTTGAATATTATAATGTGGTAACTCTGAAAAATCACAATCCCCCCTACCTAGGGCATACTGTTGTTGCTTGTGAGCTGCAGTTGTCTATTGTTTTGTAACTTTTCTAAGCTACTTTTTCAAAGGCTGTATTTTTTGACATGTGGCCACTTAAGGTTCTGCTCCATTATTTAGGTCATCTAGTCACCTGACAGAAATTTTCTTACATATCTGAAGCCAAAAAGAAAATTGAAAGAACAAAACAAAACAAAACAAACAAATAAAAAAATGTCCTTGGTCTTTGTAGATGAGCTCTGAGCTCTAGAAAGCTGAATAAAACTCTGCATTAGCCCTCACCTCTTTCTTATTTACACAGACCTCAAAGATATGTCATATATACACTCCAGTCTTCTCAGGTCTTCTTTGGGTATGATTCTAGCCCTGGTCATGCACATGGCTCCCAGGATTTCCTGGTATACATGGAACCCTTTGAAATCCTTATTCTTCCATGTGTTTTCTTCCCTAGCACCCTCCTGCCCAAGCTTTTCAGTCTATAAGTGTTTGCCATATTTACCATTCCAATCCTAATAGTCATAGGTAGTATATATATTTAAATGGTTTCAGCCAATGCTGCCCAGGAGGGTGCTTCAGCCCTAAGAGTTTTCTAGGAAGGGAAAATAAAGGGAAGCCTCTGAGGAAATCCCTTAGGAAACCAGTGTCAAAACACAAAACCATAACTGTTTGAGAACAAGGTCTGTATTGCCCACTGTGGCACCAGTGATCTACACCAAAAACTTGGATCATGACCCTATGACTATCACTGAACTGGGGTATAGGGGATGTTACACGGATAAACTGCCATCATGCTCTATTACCAAAATTTAGTTGCCTTTTTCTTCATTAAGCACTCCCCTGGCTGTTTTAAGTTTTTTATTAGATTTTCAAATTTTGAAAAAGTTGTTTCTGATGGCTTTTGCCAGCTTAACAGTTGCTTTCACAGAAGAGTGGGCCCTTAGAGCCATAGACTCCACCATTTTCAGTGACCTCCTCTGCGTTCTCTTGCTTAAAATTATATGCTATTTTGCTGAAAATTCTAACTTCTATAAGTATGTATCACCTCTAGGTGTGTAATATTTCAAATGTACTCTTTTTACTCAAAACTGTAGTTTTCATGATTTTTCCTGTTGTATGTCTTTTGTGTGTAAATTTTATTTTGTTGTATGTTTTTTGTTTAAAATTCCCTTTAGTAGTATTATGCACACTATGTGTGTGTGTGTGTGTGTGTGTGTGTATAATGTGTGAATATTCCACAATTTATTAATCCATCCTTCTCTCAACTGACATTTGTGCTGTTTTCAGTGTTTTACTATAAAAACTGCTACTATGAATATTCCTACTTTTGCTGCACTTTTTGCTGTCAGTTCTCTAGAGTGTGTAACTGGTTGTTGAATTCCTGGGTTGTGAGGGATGCTACACATGATCATTTCATAATAGATCCCAAAGGCTTTGTGCTAAATATTCTGACCAGTAGTACATACATTGTCAACGGTAGTTCTGGGAGGCTCCCAAAGTCTTAAAGAAGGGAATCTTTTTAAGAAAAAATTTAACTGAATGCCTTTTTTTAAATAAAGCATTTGAGTGTACATTTCTAATTTTTATTTAGGAAAAGGGCTTTTTTATTGAGGTGTTGTGCAGTGATCAGTGTTCCTCATCTCTTTTAAATAAGCTCTAATCAAGTGGCATAGGTCATGATTACCAGGGTCTTTTTTTTAAGTTTTTAATTAAACTCCAGTTAGTTAACATACAATGTAATATTAGTTTCAGGGTACAATATAGTGAATCAATACTACCACAATGCCCAGTGTTTATCATAAAAAGTACATTCCTTAATATCCATCACCTTTTTAATTCATCCTCCCACCCAAGTCACCTCTGGTAACCATCACTTTGTTCTCTATAGTTAAGAGTCTGTTTCTTGGTTTGCCTCTCTCTCTCTCTCTTTTCCCCCTTTGCTCATTTGTTTTGTTTCTTAAATTTCACATATGAGTGAAATCATATGGTTTTTGCATTTCTGTGACTGACTTATTTCACTTAGCAATAATACTCTCTAGCTCCACCCATGTAATTAAGATTTTGTTCTTTTTTATGGCTGAGTAATATCCCATTGGGTCTATATACCACATCATCTTTATCCATTCCTCTGTCAAAGGATATCTGGGCTCTTTCCATAATTTGGCTATTGTTGATAATGCTGCTATAAACACCTGGGTGTAGGTATCCCTTTGAATTAGTATTTCAGTATTCCTTGGGTAAATACCTAATAGTACAATTTCTGGATCATAGGTTTGTTCTATATTTAACTTTTTGAGGGACTTCCATACTGTTTTCCACGGTTGCTGCACCAGTTTGCATTTCTACCAACAGTGCAAGAGGGTTACTCTTTCTCCACATCCTCACAAACACCTGTTGTTTCCTGTGTTGTTGATTTTAACCATTCTGTCAGGTGTCAGGTGATTGTAGTTTTGATTTCCATTTACTTGGTGATCAGTGATGTTGAGTATCTTTTCATGTGTGTTGGCCATCTGTATGTCTTATTTGGAAATATGTCCATTCATGTCTTCTCCCCATTTTTAATTGGATTATTTGTCTTTTGGGTGTTGAGTTTTATATGTTCTTTGTATATTTTGGATACTAACCCTTTATAGAATGTGTCATTTGCAAATATCTTCTTCCATTTCGTATGTTGCCTTTTAATTTTGCCATTTCCTTCACTGTGCAGAAGCTTTTTATTGTACCCAAAAATTAACCCACAACTATATGGTCAATTAACCTTGGATAAAGCATTAAGGAATGTCCACTGGGGAAAAAAAACAGTCTCTTCAATAAATGGTGTTGAGATAACTGGACAGCAACAGGAAAAAGAATGAAACTGGACCACTTTCTTATGCCATACACCAAAATTCAAAATGGACTAAAGACTTAAGTGTGAGACATGAAACCATAAAAATCCTAAAGGAGAACACAGGGGGTAACCTCTTGACATCAGCCATAGTAAACTTCTTTCTAGATATATCTCCTGAGGCAAAGGGAACAAAAGTAAAAACAAACTATTGAGACTTCATGATCTCCAGTTTTACTCTATCTAAAGTACACTGATAAATTGAAGACAACTTTGTAACAGTACAAGTGAAGAAAAATGATAGAAGGTTATAATTTTCCTTCAGGTTTTCACAAAGATTTTGCTTATCTTCACAGAAATTCACCCCTACAAATATTTGTTTAATGGATCATATTTATCTACCGTATCCAAATAATTGAAAATCTGTAGTTTTTACGTAAATGATGACACTCCGTCTTCCTAATTCATGTCTCAATGGTTTAACTAATACTTAATCTGCTAATATGATTGTATACAAAAAAGCTAAAACTGGTATAAATACGTATGAGGATGAACACAGCTTTCATTTCATAGATAAACAAATAAATGGAAGTAGAAATGACTGGCTATTAGCAATCCTTGTCCTGGGGGGAATTTGCCACTATGTGTTATGGAGGGTATACTATGAAAAAGATTTATGTGTCAAATGAAGGAAAATAGTCTTTAAAAAAACTTCTTGTCTGTGAGTATAACACGAATGTGATTTTTACCAAAAATGTAATATAAAACTGCTCTATTTTAGTCACAAAACCACACTATTTGAGTCATTTTTACCAGTATTACTCATTATTTTCATCATGAAGAAAATTCCAGTTAGAGCAAAAGACTAAAAAAAAAGGAAATAAAATGTATTCAGATTAAATAAAGATCTAAAACTGTCTTTGTTCACATATGACATGATTATTATATAGAAAACACCAAAGTAAAAAAGAAAAAGAGAGTAAAGAAAGAAAAACAAAATACCAAAGTATAAACTCCTGGAACTGAAATGTAAGTATGGCAGGGTGGCAAATTCAAGATCAGTAAAGAGTCAATTTCATTCCTAAATATTCACAATGGAAAAGTTATATGTTTAAAATCTTAACAAGTAACAAGTCCATATGAAGGAACATTAAATATTGAGGGATAATCTATAATTATAGAAGTTTATAAATACTTTTAAGATGTAAATTCTTCCAACATTGATTGATAAATTCAACTTAATCGCAGTCATAATCCCAGCAACCTACTTGTAAATGGTAAAAAACAGTTTCTAAAAAACATGGAATAACAAAGAACTTAGAATAGTGAACAAGTACTGAAGAAGAACAACAAGGCTGAAAGACTCATACTACCTAATTCAAAACTTACTGGAAAATTACAATAATCAAGACAGTATGGCATTAGCAAAAAAAGAAAGAAAGAAAGAAAGAAAGAAAGAAAGAAAGAAAGAAAAAAAGACACATAGATCAATAGAACAAACTAGAAATTACAGAATCACATGAATATAACCAAATGATTTTTGACAAGGTGCAAAGAATATTAAATGGAGAAAGGATATTCTTTTCAACAAGTGTGCAGGAACAATTGAACATTCACATGCAAAAATATAAACCTAGATATAGACCTTATACCATTCTCAAAAATGAACTCAAAATGGATAGTGGGCCTAAATGTAAAATGCAAAACTATAAAACTTTTAGAAGAAAACATATCAGAGGTGTAGAATATCTTGAGTTGGATGATGGCTTGTTAAAAGTGCAATAATAAAAGTGCAATATACAAAAGAAAAAATATAATGTGAACTGCATTAAAGTTAAATCCTTCCACTCTGAAAGACATACTGTGAAGAGAATAAAAAGACAAGCCATAAACTAGGAGAAAATTTTTGCAAAACACCTATCTGATGTAAATTTGTATCCAAAAACTCTTCTGCCAACAAACATAAGTCCAGGACCAGATGGCTTCACAGGTGAATTAAAAAAAAATAAAGACTAATAGTTATTCTTCTCAAATATTCCAAAAGATAGAAGAGGAAGGAAAGCTTCCACATTCATTCTATGAGACCAGCACTACCCTGATACCAAAACCGTATAAAGATACCATAAAGAAAGAGAGCTAAAGGCCAATCTCCTTGATGAACATAGATGCAAACATCCTCAACAAAACACTAGCAAACTGAATCCAGCAATGCCTCAAAAAAAAAAACATTCACGATGATCAAGTGGGAGTTACTCCTGGGATGTAAATGTGGTTCAGTAAAGTCACAAATCAATCAATGGATACATCACATCAATAAAAGAAAGGATTAAAAAAATATGATAATTTCAATACATGCAGAAAAAGTATTTGACAAAGTACAACATCCATTCATGAAAAAACCTCAACAAAGGAGGTTTAGAGGGAACATATCTCAACATTAATAAAGATCTTAAAACTTCTGTCTGCTCAAACCTGCTGTTGAACCATTGTGAATTTTTATTTCAGCTTTTGTAGTTTTCAGCTCCCAAATTATTATTTAGAAAACCTGAAAGACTGCACCAAAAAAAAAAAAAATTAGAAAAGATAAATTAATTCGGTAAAGTCACAGGACTCAAAATCAATATACACAAATATATACACTGGAATATTATTCAGCCATAAAAAAAAACAAAATCTTGCCATGTGCAACAACATGGATGGATCTAGAGCGTATAATGCTAAGCAAAACAAGCCAGTCAGAAAAAGAGAAATATATAATTTCAGTCACATGTGGAATTTAAGAAACAAAACAAATGAACAAAGTAAAAAGAGACAAACCAAAAACAATTTCGTAAATACAGAGAACAATCAGTGGGTAGGTATGGGGATAGGTGACATAGGTGAAAGGGATTAAGAACATACTTATCTTGAAGAGCCTTAAGTAATATATGGAACTTTGAATCACCATTTTGTATACCTGGAACTAATATAACACTATATGTTAACTACACTGGAATTAATTTTTTTTCATTGAAGAAAAAAATAAGAAAAACTCGTAAAATTCAACAATAAGAAAACCAGTAAACAAAAGGAATAAAAATGGGCACAAATACGAACATATATCACACCAAAGCATATATAAAGAGGGCAAATAAGTGTATCAAAAGATATTACCACTTATTATTAGGTAAGTACAAAAAAAATGTGAGCTATCACTACACACCTATGAATAAGGCTAAAATCCTAAAACTGAAAATACCAATACGTGGCAAGGGTGTGGAGCAAAAAAAAAAAACACAAAAAAAAACACCAAAAAACAAAAAACAACTCCCATTTATTTTTCATGAGAATACAAGTGGTACAGCCACTTTGGAAGACAGTAAGTCAGTCTCTTACAAAGCTAAACATAGTCTTATCATGCAATGTGATCACTCTTCTATGTACTTACTCAATTGATGTGAGACCATACCCACACCAGAAAACTTCATGTGAATTTTTATAGAAATCTATTCATAATTGACCCAAACAGAAAGGAACCAAGATGTCCTTCAATAGGAAAATACATGAAAAAGAAAAGTTGTTGTCCATCTGTAGAATGGAATATTATTCACTGGTAAAAATAAATGTAGTATAGTATAACAAAAATACATAAAAGAATCTGTAATACATATTGCTGAAAGAGGTCAACATGGAAAGGCAATATACTATATGATTCCAATTCTATGATCCTATGTAAAAAGCAAAGCCTTAGAAATAGTAAACAATTCAGTGGCTGTCAAGCGTTTGGAAAGGGTGGAAGATTAAACAGAGGAAGCACAGGGATTATTTTACAGAAGTGAAAATATTTTACATAATACTGCAGTGGTTTATATATGACACTATATAACTTCTAAATGCAAAAAGAAACTCAATTTATGCAGTGAAAATTTATTTAGGAGATTGGTGGATCACAGGGTGGGATGCGAATTCTGACAAAAAAATACAAACTAACAGCAATAAAAATGCATGAAATAACTCACTGAAGAGGGTAGAGAACAAATACTGTGACCAAAATAACTCTGGAAATGAGTATAGTCGATAAGACTAAAGGCAAAAGGAACAGTACATAAGCACTGTACTATTGCTGACACAGTCGTGTTACATGAGAGAATAGATTAACAATTCTGAAACCATTATTCACATATAATGGAATCAAACAATGAAGTAAGGGACATGGATGGTGAGAGTCAGGTTTATCACCATTGGAGGAAAAGCTTATAGAAAAGCAAGGGAAGAAGGTAGAATTATCCATGAGGTAATGGATCTGTGTTGGAGACATGAGTATGAACTCATGTTTAACCTCAAACAGAGATGAAACCAGTGGAAATACTTATAAAGATACATATATGTATATATATGTATATATATACATATATATACATACATACATGCATTAGTATGGATGCATACATTTCCTTGTTCTGTATGTACATATTTCCTTGCTCTGTCAACTCAGACAGAGGTCCTAAGAGAAATAATAGTAGCAACAAGCATACATATCTAATAGTCTCAGATCTTGTTTTTTAACACTACTTCTCCAGCAAAGGATTGTGGGCTCTTTGGAGAACTGGATGATTTTGAGGCTTTGCAACAAATATACAAATGAGCTTGATGTATCATGTGGTGCCTGAAAGTGAGTAAGGGCACGTTGCACAGACACACAAACATGCACATGCATACACACACACACACACACACACACACACACACACACACAAAACAGGGATGGGAGTATATCAAAAGAACAAAAGATTCAACTAAACAGCTCCCACTGGCCAAAGCTGTAGCAATTTGGGCAACAAAATAAATAAAACAGGACTGACTATCCCAAAGTATGAAACAAATAACCTCGAGCTCGTATGTAAGCAGATGATTGAATAAACACGTGATTGGGGAGAAAAAACAAATCTCATGTGTAGAGGAATTCAAAATTATTTATGCAGATACTTAAACTTCAAGAAGATGGAACATAGCTCCCCATTCCTTATGTGCCAGCTGTGCATAGTGACTTTCTTCCAATGAGTACAGAATGGAAATTCAGAGTAATTTCACAATGGAAAAAAAAATTGACAAATACTACTTTAGCCAGATAAGCTTAACATAATTGATAAATTATTTTGGCAAGTTCCACTGATTTATTGTGAGGGTGGAAGCTTCTTCCCCCAAATACCTAAACCTTGTCTAGAAATAAGGAAAACATCAGAAAAATACAAATTGAGGGGCACCATTCGGTTAATGGATGGTCCACTTCGATTTTGGCTCAGGTCATGATCCCAGGGTCGTGGTATTGAGCCCTGTGTAGGGCTACATGCACTGGGTGTGGAGCCTGCTTAAGATTATCTTTCTCCTTCTCTCTTTGCCCCTACCCCTTGATTCTCAGAAAAAAGAAAAGAAAAAAGAAATAAACAAATTGGGGGGCATTCTACAAAATATTTGGCCAATATTCTTCAAATGTGTCAAAATTATTCAAAAATAAGGGAAGACTGAGAAATTGTGACAAAAGAAAAGCATAAAGAAACAATGACTAAAACTATACACACACACACACATACACACACACATACACACATATGTGATATACATACATATAAAGTGTATGTGTTAATAATCTATAAGTGCTTATCTTTTGTTACAGTTTTCTTATTCATGGGTATGGGATATTTTAAATTATTTTCTTTCCAATCAATATTGCACTCAAAGTCCATATTCCTATCTTAGTGTGTGTGTGTCTAGAGAGATTTTTTTTAAAGTGTTTTGGATATAGTGGCTTACTTAAAAGACTACCCCTATTTTACACTGGAATTCTAGGAATTTAGTGATTTTATTATTTTTACATTGAACTCATTGCTCTGCATGGAAATTATTTTTTAAAGTGAAACAGGGAAGTAAACCATTTTTTAATCTGGCTTTTGGAAAACCACCTGTTGAATAGAAAATCTTTTCACCATTGATTTGAAAGACACCTTTATACTAAATTGTAATATATTTTATTAACTCTAAATTTTATCTTTGAACTGTATCTGCTCTGTTTGTAGCAAGAAACTAAGTATGTAATTAATTTTGTAAAACAAGTGAGATTGATTTCTTAAAAAGTAAATGGAATTGATATTTGCAGAGATACTGAAAAAAGATATGTCAAAAATTGACAAAATCTTAGAAAAAATGACCCTAAAAGGAGATCACTACTTGTCTAAGTCCCCAGAATGCTGAATAACAAGGCACTTAAGCTTCTGAATTTTAATAGCATTTGGCCTGTTTTTACCTCCCTCCTACAGACTGGTACTTTTTTTGAAGAGTTATCACTTGCCATCACATAGGGTTTATGTTTAGTAATACAAGAAGCCAAACACTAGCAAAGAGGATACACAGTTGATATATACGTACACAGAGAATTGCATTTATATGTATGTGTGCGTGCGTGTGTGTGTGTGTGTGTGTGTGTGTATATATATATATATATATATATATATATATATATATAATTTTTCGGATTCCTAAGAATTTATATTCTGAAATGTATTCCTGAAATACAAGATCTTCCCAAGAACATATTTTAAACTACCTCCATGTTTTAACACTTCCTTGAACCAGTGAATAAGCACACTAATTAGACTCTTTTCATCAATCATAATTTTAGTTTTATTCTTTTAATGTTTAACACCCATAAATTGAAACTAAAACTTACCAGACTGGTGACTGTGATTAATAGCATTTTCCTTTCAGTGTTAAGAAACCTTCTGCCACTATTTTTTAAAGGATCTCAAAGGTAAGCCCTGTTTAATTTCTTTATGCCAGAATTTATCTGTCTTTCCTTTGTTCTAACACAATTCTTCCAAATTTCTTTCAACAAAATGAAAGATGACAGAACTGATACATACAAATCTGCTTAAAGTGCTACATTAATTATGCTTAGCTATTTCATCCATCAATGCTGGGAATTAATACATAAGAAAATATTTCTCAATGTTCCTTCATGTGAAGCATAGCAGATTAAGCTGCATGGCTAGTAGACACACAGGCCAAAGTCCTTTGGATGGGACAATACTACATAGGAACATGCTGCACTATTTACTGATCTCATTATAACCGGGTCATTCAAAGAACTCTATTCCTTATAAAGTTAAAAGATAGTACTAATGAGAAGCATATTCATATTGGATTATTATGTTGAATATGGCTCTTTAATGAGCCAGGTCCTTTCTAGATTTGTAAACAAAATACTTCTTAATCACAAGATAAAGGAAAAAGGAAATACATCACAAAAATATACCATGTACTAAATTTATTTTTTTAATGTTTATTTATTTTTGTGGGCGAGAGCACGCAGGAGGGGGAGGTACAGGGAGAGAGGGAGACAGAAGATCCCAAGTGGGCTCTATACAAACAGTAGAGAGCCTCAGCAGGGCTCAAAGTCATGAACCAGGAGATCATGACCTGAGCCAAAGTTGGACACTTAACCAACTGAACCACCCAGGTGTCCCCTAAATTTATTTATTTTCTTTTTAATTTTTTAATGTTTATTTATTTTTGAGAGAGACAGACAGACAGACAGAACACAAGTGCGGGAGGGGCAGAGAGAGACACAGAATCCGAAGCAGGCTCGAGGCTCTGAGCTGTCAGCACAGAGCGCAACGCCGGGCTCAAACTCATGAACCATGAGATCATGACTTGGGCCGAAGTCAGATGCTTAACCGACTGAGCCACCCAGGTGCCCCCCCAAATTTATTTTTAAATTTTTTTTAACGTTTATTTATTTTTGAGACAGAGAGAGACAGAGCATGAACAGGGGAGGGGCAGAGAGAGAGGGAGACACAGAATCCGAAACAGGCTCCAGGCTCTGAGCTGTCAGCACAGAGCCCGACGCGGGGCTCGAACTCACGGACCGCGAGATCGTGACCTGAGCCGAAGTCAGCCGCTCAACCGACTGAGCCACCCAGGCGCCCCCCAAATTTATTTTTAAGTTGGATTATTCACAGAACATCTTTCTGAATACTAATAAATTAAGATAATAGTTGAAGACATAGATCTTCTCATATTACCAGGATCATTTAAGATAGAAGAGAGTATATACCTATCATTCAAAGAAAAGGAGTAAATATGAAGTTCATAACAAATATATTTAAAAATCAGCTGCTTAGGGGCGCCTGGGTGGCTCATTTGGTTAAGCAACCAACTTTCACGGTCTCACATTGGTGAGTTCAAGCCCCACACTGGGCTTTCTGCTGTCAGTGTGGAGCTTGCTTCGTATTCTCAGTCTCCCTCTCTCTGCCCTCCCCTGCTCATGCTCTCTGTCTCTCAAAAATAAATACACATTTTTTAAAAATTAAAAAAAAAATCAGCTGCCTAAACTCAGGTGTGTTTTCCAGGACCATTGCATTAAACTTTCACTGAATTAAAATGGAAGCTGAATCTTAGCTTCTGATATGTAACTGGCAGTGATATGTTTTCTTGAAATATTAATTTGTTTTTCACATATCTCTCCTTCCAATCTTCTTTCTTGACAATAAAAAGCAATATGTATGTGAAAAATTAGATGAACTAAGGGGATAAATATTGAAAAGACCCATCGGTGTGTCTTTTTCCTTGAATAATTAATCTACCAATATTTTATCAGGATGCGCTAAGTTAGGCTGCTGGAAGAAACAGTCCCCAAATCGTAGTGGCTAACAGAAAAAAAAAAAAAAAATTCTTGCTTTCTCTATGTGTCCAATGTAAGTTAAAAAATAACTTCTTATTTCACTCATTTTGGAACAGACAGTTATACCTTCCATCTTACCACATGCATCTATGGTGTTTTGGTCAAGATAAAGGGAATATGGTGAATTACACACTAGTTTTTAAAGTTTCTAAGCAAAAGTGAGATATATATCACTTTTTCTCACCTTGCATTGATCAAAGTAAGGTATGCAATCACAGAAAGTTTCAAGCAGGCAAGAAAGCATAATCCCATAATATGCTTGACAGTGGGAGAATTATAAATATTTGGTATACAGCCATAATGTCCAGGGTCAGCATTTTTACCATCAATTATTCATCCAATTTCTGCATCTCAAACCAAAGCATTCATATCTTCCCAAGCTATTCAACCTCAAGTTCTGTCCAATCACAGAACCAAATCAAAGTCCATTAACCTTGGTGATCCTTGGCTCCTAACTACATCAAGAAAAGCTAAACAAATGAGAATTTTCTTGATGAACTGAAACTAGGTATTCTCTTGATCAACTAAAATAATTAACTAATTAGTTAAGTTAATTGCCACTGAATTTTCACAAAAGTCTTGCATCTTTAAAAAGACAGACACAGTAAACATTGATATGTAATAATTCTGAAACATACTAGGAAAATTTTGAGAATTCCTTTACCTTAAGTGTAGGGAACATTCCTTGAAAGCAGTCCAATTTTTTTTTCTTGAAAAGGATTTCCTAGTTGAATTTTTCCTGAGGCCATTATTTTATTCTCTGGAAGATTCTTTTATCCATATTTTTGCATTGAACATATCTAAGGCAGACAGTGGAGAATAACCATTTCTTGGGAACTGAGGAACTTTTTAAATATATTTCCACGTATAAATTTGGGGTCTGAAAAGTTTTTGTAAGTCTCAAAAAGTTAAAGCCTTCTTTACTTTAGGGGTATGGTTTGTTTGACAGGATAACCTTCTTAAAATCCTACTCGGCCTTTTATCTATTGGATCCCAGTCAGATCATGGGACAATAACTAAACGAAAAAATCCTTTCTAGACTTAATTCTCACAACTGCTAAATTTATTCCTATTTTGCCCAGTCCTTGTCTTTGTCAATTTAGCTGTGGTAGTCTTTGATGGAGAGCAACATCTTAAGGTTTTTATTCCACGACTGGGAATCTAAATGAAAAAAAAAAAAAAAAAATTGCCGGTACCAATGTACTCCATTTAGTATCCTAAAGTGTCTTTGGCACTGAAAACATTTCTAATTTTATCTTTTGCTGTTTTGGATTGAAAAGCAGTTGCCTTACTTAATTCTAAAATCTCCTGGAATTGTGTATCTCTGCATCTCTCCATTAGTCTTTGCATCTGATAGCAGACTGGCCAGTGCTTTCTTAAATTTCTCTCTCATAAGTAATACCTTGTCTTGCACTGTGCAAGGAATATCAACAAATCCTTGCTAATAACTTTATTTTCCAAACTTTCAATCAAAGAATTCAAGTTCTTTATGTACACAAAAAGCCTTCCAAGTGATTATAGGCTATTGTTTTACCAAATGTTTTGGCCATTGCAGAACACTGATCACTATATATTCAGACTTCTATAACAGATGTGCCACCACTCACTACTCACCATGTAAGCCACCACCAACATCTTTCAGTGTTTGTTTCTATATTTTTTTTTCTGTTGTTAAGAAATCAACTCACTGTTGGTGATTCTAAATTCCCATTATCAAAATCAATCACATTGGCCAAGGTTTTACCGCTGTAATTACCAATTCCAAATCATAGCAGCCTCACAAAATAAGGTTTATTTTTCATTCCTGCTATATATGGAAGTGTTATGTGCTTATTTTGCCTATTGAGCTCAACCTTGTACACAACTGATACAATTTTCAAGTAGTAAAAAGATTAAACAGCAAATCTCCCACTGGCTTTCAAAGCTCTTACATGGCCCTGACACACATCCCTTTCACTCACAACTTTTTAGCCAAAAAAAGGTCACAGTGCCATTCCTAATGTAAAAGTGTTGAGAATATATTATCCTATCACGTGCAGATAAGGGGAAAAAAACAACAACATTTTGGTGAGTAGCAATCTGGGATAAAGTTCTTAATGTTCTTTAAGGGATTTTCCATGTTTATGTGTAATACACACACACACACACACACATATATATCGTATTATATATATATATATATATATATATATATATATATATATATATATATTAGCTCTTTGAATTTCTTTGATTCCCCAAGAAAAGTAAAAATTTTTTGATAAATTTTTCTTTTAATGCTTATCTATTTTTGAGAGAGTGCATGCACACGTGCACACAGGCATGCGAGCAGGTAAGGGGCAGAGAGAGAGAGAGAATCCCAAGCAGGCTGCACTTTGTCAGCACAGAGCCCAAAGCCAGGCATGAACTCACAAACCGTGAGATCATGACCTGAGTTGAAATCAAGAGTCAGATGCTTAACTCACTGAGCCACCCAGGTGCCCCAGAAAAGCAAAAATTTTGTAAGAATATAGTAGCTATTGATTTAAGGCCACTGGAAATTTCCCTCTTATCAATTTCCAAAACTTGTTCAATAATCCAATAATAATAATGTGTAGACATTTAATAAAATTATAGAACTCTAGGCCTCTGCAAAGCAGATTCTGATTTGGCAGACCTAAGGTAGACAATACTTTATCAAATATACCAAATGATGTTCATGATCAAGTAACTTTGAGAAATAATTCCCTACAACAAAATATGGGAGAAAATAATTAGTCTACTGAAAAGATCCTGATATTTTATTGTGTTTTAACTTATTAAAATTTTCAGAATTTTGTAATTTTATTTTAAATTATTAGACTATATTTTGAGCACTTTTTAAAAAGTTTGGACAGAGTACAGTTTAAGTTCAAAAGAATTTATCGTAAGTAGCATATGAAGAATGAAGATTAAGAATGTAAACAATAGTATTTTACCCTTTGAATAAATCAGAGATTTACCTTCATTATAAAAAAGAGGAAATAGATTAAGAGGGGTTTCTCCATATCTACAGAGTTTGGAATACAGCAGGCATTCAATAAATATTTATCAGATTAGTGTGTTCTCTGGAGTGGTAGATCTTGGAATTGATCAGATAACCTAGTTGGAATCCTTTCCACTGAACTAAACCACATTAGTTCCTTTACAGTAACAAAAAAAGCATAAATATTTTTATTATGTAGAAAATATAGGTAAGTACAAATTTAACAATACAAATAAACCATAATACCAATGATAAATGTTTTTGTCAAGTTAGCATCCCTCACCAAAACTGAATATTTTTTAAAAAAAATAGATAAAATGTTTACTAATTAGGTAATAAAATAGGGGGTTGTGGCTTCTAGTTTAACTTGTGTATAGAGATTTCTACTGCCATGCATTTCTTTTTTCCAATGCAACTGAGGCTAAATAAAATTCATTCATATTCTATCAAAAGTATAGGGAGCTCCCTGAAAGCCACACAATCTCCTATGATATTCAGGAAAGGAGAATGTTTGCCTAACGAGCTGACTCTGAATTCCCACTTGTGCCTGAATTAGTTCAGCTTATGGAAAATGTCTCTAGCCCCCACATCCTGCCCTTGTTTAGTATTGTGAGGCCAGAAATTTGTAAATTTATGTCTTTCCTTGATATCCTTAAAATTAATAACTTTCCAAACTTTACATAAGTTTTTCCATGTGTAAAATAATTTATTGTAGTGTTTTTTTTTAAATACAGACTAATACAAATATATTTAAAATTGAACATGAAAATCTCTATAGATTTAACTAATTAGATTTAGTTGGTTAACAGATTAAATAGATTAGATCTCTATAATGTAAGTATTCCTCCCATTACTCCACAATAGAGAAATTCATTTGCTGATGCTAAGAAAACACGCATCTCATTCCTGACAGAAAATATTATTTATTCCTAGATTTTCATTTAATGCAATGTCCACTGTTTCATATACATTTAATAGTACCGTATGTATTTCTCTGCCTAGTTTCTTCAAATCAGTAATATTTTTGATAGTCATCTATGTTTTGCAAGTATCAGAAGCTCATTCATTTTGATTGCTGAGTAGTATTTTATTTTGTGGACATAATACAATTTGTTTATTCTCCAATTGATGGAAAACTGAGTGTTTCCCATTTTCAACTACTATGTGTAAAGTTTCTTTATCTGTGTACAAGTCTTTGTGCAGACATAGGGTTTTATTTATCTTGGATAAATATGAAGGGCTGGGAATGCAAGTTGTAAGGTAATTAAATGTTTACCATTGTAAGAAATTGCCAAACTATTTCCAAAATTGGTTTTCTTCTAGAAGTTTTATAGGTTTTCTTTTTATGTTTATGTCTAGGATCCACTTCGAGTAAATTTGGGTATAATCCATGAGGACGGATTTAATTTTATTTTTCATATGTATGCACAATTATTCTATTACCTTATTTTGAAAAGAGTATCCTTCCATTGAATTCCTTGAGTACTTTTGCCACAATCATTTGACAATGTCAATTTCTTGATTCTGTTCAGTTCCACTATGTCTTAATAAGGCTAGCTAGAAGCTTATCAATTTTACTGATTTTTTTTTATTTCAATGATATGACCGAATTTTTCTATTTTCTAAATCACTCATTTTTATTCTTATATTTGTTATTTATTTACTTCTAGTTATTTTTAATTTGATGATATTTTTCTAATTTCTAATCTTAATCACTGATTTGAAGTTTTATCTCCATTCCACTAAATTATTAATAATCTTTATATTTTTTAATTTTTTGAGAGAGAGAGAGTGCGCGTAAGCAGGGGAGAGGGACAGAGAATCTCAAGTAGGCTCCATGCTCAGCATAGAGCCTGATATGGGGCTCAATCCCATGATGCTGGGATCATGACATGAGCTGAAATCAAGAGTCAGACACTCAACCAACTAAGCCACCCACGTGCCTTGATAATCTTCCTAATTTTAAATAATTCTCTATGTACATAAAAGTTGCAAAGTTAGTGCAGAGTTGCTATATAATCTTACTAAGTTTCTCCTATTAATATCATACTGTCATGGTACATTTGTCAAAGTTATTAAATTACAAAACCAACATTGATATGTTACTATTAATTGAACTGGGTTTAATTTGTATATAGCCTGTTTTTCAGTAATTTCTTTTTTGTTGTGTTCCATGATCCAATCCAGGTACCACATTGCGTGGCTCCTTAGCTGCCTCTGGTGTGTGATACAATCTCAGTTTTTCCTTGTCTTTCACAACCTTGACACTTGAGGAGTACTATTCAGGTTTTTTGGTTACTTGTCCCTCAATTTTAGTTTGTCTGATGTCTTTTTTTGTCTTGATTATATGGGGTTATAGGTCTTTAGAAGAATAGCAGAGAGGGGCGCCTGGGTAGCTTAGTTGGTTGGGCGTCCAGCTTTGGCTCAGGTCATGATCTTGTGGTTAGTGGGTTCGAACCCTGCATCAGGCTCCGTGCTGACAGCTCGGACCCTGGAACCTGCTTCAGAGTCTGTGTCTCCCTCCTTCTCTGCTTCTCCCCCTACTCGTGCTCTGTCTCTCTGTCTTTCTCAAGAATAAATTAACATTAAAAAAAATTTTTTTAAGAATACCAGAGAGAAGACAAGTGCTTCTCATTACATTATTTCTGGGGTTACATGACATTATTGGTGATATTAAACTGCATTACTTGGTTCAGGTAGTATTTTAAAGGTTTCTGTACTATGAATGAAACTACTGTTGTTACTTTTCTATATTCTGTTGAAATGAGTCACTAAGTTTACCATCCACATGTGCGCGCGCACGCGCGCGCACACACACACACACACACACACACACACACACACACGTCTTGGGAGTTGATTAAATTCTACCTCCTGGAGGGGGACTATTCATATATATTATTGAAGTCATTCTCTGAGAAAGATTTGTGTCTTGTCCCAAATTTACTTATTCAATCACATACTTATAAATTTATATATTAGGTTAAAATCCAACATACATTACATTTTTTGCTCAAATTTTTGTTAAGCTATGGCCATTGGAAATGTTTAATGTTGCTTCTTCTGTCCTTTCTCTACTCCCACATTGTTGTTGCTGTTGTTTGAACACCCCGTTGCTTCTGGTCCTATATAACATTCAAGGCCCATCTTGTATGCTCCCTGTCCCAGGCCTAGAATGCTTCATTATTTCCAAGTCTCTCTAATTCCTTTCATTGGAGAATGTAATTTAGAAATCAAGTCTGGACACTGGTGTGCTTGTTGCTGCTGTAGTGCCATCACTTTTAGGATCTGTCAGTGGTCAGAGAATATATATTATACTAATCTATACATAGTCACTATATAGTACTTGATTCAGTATCTATCCATCTGTATATACATATTAAGCTAAACATAAACTCATTAGAGGTGTCTTATTCTAATAAAGTACCATGAGGTTTATTCTAGCCTTCCTTTCTTGACTACTTATAACTTCCCTTTCAGAAAAGGAGAAACCTGGCTCCCGAAGCCCATTACTCATGTACTTCCTTGCTCAACCCTAATATACATGTTCAATGGTCTCAGAATTGTTAACTCATACCTTCATCAAAACCAAATTTACCAATTATAGTACAGTGTGTATGTACAGATCCTTTTGTTTTTAGTTTTACAGTTTCTAGTCAAAACATTGTCTTCCAAAGATATATAGGTAAGCTCCTTTTCTTCTTTTTTTCTTTTTCTTTTTTCCCTTCCTCTTCAGTATGGTCATATAAAATATCTGTAGTACAGTTAGATTCATCTGCCCTCTGTATACCATCTCAGTGTTCCCCTCACATCCTAGTTTATCTTTTTCAATAGTATTTTAAATTTTAAAAATTATAAGTTAATGATTTTGAGTTGCCTAAGTGTATGCTAATTTCAAATGTGTATTCACTCATAAATTTATTCAAAAATTTATTGATGTCTTAGAACATAAATTCTAGTAGGAAGACAGAAAATGAGTATAAAATAAAACAAACAAACAAAAAGCAGAACAGGTAGTATCCATTCTAGAAAAAAATAACAATATAGTACAGTACGTAGACAGTGACCTGTGAGCTTTTCTGATGGGTTATTAGTGAAAGTCTGTCTAATATGTAAGAATTCAATAGGGATCGAATGAAGTAATGGTGTGGGCTCTGTAGATTTTTCCTAGAGGTGTTCTCCATTCAAAGTGAACAGTAAGTGAGTGACTTCGAAATTGTAGCCAGGTTGTAGGTGTATTCTAGAAATAGAAAATGGCTACGGCATATAGGACAATGTGAACCCTAGGGTGAACAGGAACAGATGTGAGGCCAGAAAATTTGTAGGATAATTAAATTTTGTAGGTACTAGTAAAGCATTATAAGGACTTTGGGTTTTTTTCCTTAAATAAATGGTGGCTTGAATGGTTTTCAATAGAAAGAGTGTTGGTGTGAAGGTCAAGTGAGGGATGTACTTCAAGGAGGGGTAAGAGGTCAACTTTTAGTGTTGCTAATAGGACCAGTAAGATGTGGACTAAGATCTGAGAAGAGGAATGTCAATGAAGTGGTGAGTTAAAACCTTAACAAATTAAGTTCGAGGAATGCTGCAAAAATCAGAAGTAGAGACCAAAAATATGGAAAATCCTTTGTTTTGTTCTAATATTAGACAGAAAAATGGAATGGTCACCAGAAAGAGATGTGAGCACAAGGACATATTTATTTTAAGATGAGAGATGTTATACTTGGTTTCTATGGTGATAAAAATAATTCAGTAGAGAGCCAATAATGTTGTTTTTTGGAGAAAAGAAATGTCAGTCAAAAGTGAATAAGCAGGAAAGGATAGAATTGTGTACAAATGAAGTTCACTTTAATTCACTTTAAAAAACAGAAGGGCAAGAAGTGTGTATGAATATAGATGAATATTTGTTGACACAGTAAAATATGGGAGTGGATGCAAGAAGAATATAGAAGAATTTGCTATCAGTAAAGTAAGATTATTGGTTGATGATCATAAGAAAAGACATGAAGCTGGAGTTTTGGGAAAAAATGAGGATGCATGAGAGTCATCAATGGGAGTGGCTACTAGGTTAACAGGGGAACCAAGAGTGTATTTGTCAGCTCTAAGGACCTGCTTAGTACTTGCGGTCCTAATTTAATGTGAAACAAATCAATATGGAGTTGTGATTTTCTCTAGCCATGTTCAACTTCTTGGCTGCTGATGTGGTGTGTACAAAGTTCAATATAAATAGGGTAGATTTGACTAGGAATAAATGATAAGGAGAAGAAAGTATAAGGAATTGATGGTGTGTTTAGGGTGATGATTTATTGCTAAAATATAATTTAAGACAATGTAATACAGGTGAGATATAAGACTATCAGTAAATGAAATTAAAAATAAAATGTTAAATCAGGCAATCAGAAGTCTGGAAGTGTGAGGACTGCCATTGGATAACTGGAAGAAATTAGTTGAAATATTAAGATGTTGTGGTCAGGCCCTTAATTTAAGACTGTGGAAGGATTGCAGATCTAGGTTATGACTTATGGAGTAGTGACTGAGATGTGGTGGAAAATGAGGTCATGTGAGCTGGGAAAGTCAAACTACAAGTGTGATCCTTTACATCAATATCAAATCCCTAAGAATGTGACGATAATGATAGAAAGAAATAAACCAGTTTTCAGTCTTTGAAGAATGAGAGAGTTAACTGGGTGGGTAATAAATACATTAGGAAATGATGAGGCATGTCTGGTTTGTGTTACTGTTGGGTTTGTTTGTTTGTTTGTTTATTAGAGAGGACTGTGAAGGAGAATGAATAACTTCAAATAACAGCAAGAAGCACAAGGTCCTGTTTTAGAAGCCATTGTACTTGAAATGAGAGAGGAAAACAGCTTGAAAGTACACACGTTAGCCATGTTTCAGTTAAAGCCATGGGTAAAATCAGGTCCACCCCTAATTTTGTAGTCAGCAAGAAAGGGTATGGCTAGAAGACTTCATATCATATGTCTATACATTTTTCATTTTAAATCAAGTTCACAAACTGGTAATAAATTTTATTCTATCCTCTTATCTTTAAACATGTGTATTATTATGACAAAATACATAAAATATTTTTAAATGACCAAGAGTTAATAAAATATTAAAGATTATGGAACATAATCATTTTCTGTGTGTATTCTATTGATGGGACAGATATATTAACAATAGTAAGAAAATGAAGATTTCCATTATTTTAGCATTATTATACATTTATTTCACTAAATCTATTTTCCTCATTCCAGAAAAGTCATTACTTATGCTGTTCTAATTAAGATTTTCATATGAGTTCTGTGATTATAAGGAAAAGTGATTGAAATAATATATGCTATTGACTGAATTGTGTCCTCCTCAAAATTTATACGTTGAAACCCTAAGCCCCGACGTTATATCTAGAGATAAGGCTTTTATGAGGGCATGTGAGGTCATGAAGGTGGTGCCCTAATATGATATGATTGGTGGGTCTTATAAGAAAGTGATGTCTCTCTCAGGGAGCCTGAGTGGTTCATTTAGTTGAGCATATGACTCTTGATTTTGGTTCAAGTCATGATTCCAGAGTTGTGGGATCGAGCCCCAGGCTGGGCTCCATGAAGCCTGCTTAAGATTCTCTCTCTCTCTCTCTCTCTCTCTCTCTTTCATTCTCATTCTCTCTCTCTCTCTCTCTCTCCCTATGCCTCTCTCCCCTGTTCATGCTTTCTCTAAAAGAAAGAAAGAAAGAAAAAAGAAAGAAAGAAGAGAAAAGAACAAAGAAGAGGAAGAAAGCACTCTCTCTCTCTCTCATGAGCATTGATTGAGGAAAGACCATATGAGGACACAGCTAGAAGGTGTCTTGTGTCCAAGCCAGGAAGAGACTTCTCACCAGAACCCAAGGATACTGGCACCCTGATCTTGAACTTTCAAATTCCAGAACTGTAAGAAAATAAATTTCTGTTATTTAAGCCACCTACACTATGATATTTTGTTATAGATGTTTGAGCAAACTATACACATACCTTCATAAAATGAAACTATGATGATGTAAAGTTTTAAAACTATACTTCAAGTGTCTTCAAAAATATTCTTTCTAAAATATTCAAAGTTATCAATTATGATTGAAGAAAGAGCAAATTAGGAATTAAAATTATAAATCAAAATTATTTAATAAAAAAGTTAAAGGTTTATTTTGGGTTTAAAATACAGTAAAACCTTGGATTGCGAGTAACTTGTTCTGCAAGTGTTGTGCAAGATGAGCAAACATTTCTAATAAATTTTAACTTGCTAAATAAGCGATGTCTCACAACATGGGTAGTCTTGCTGAATGTACATGATCACAACTGAGCCAATGGTTCCTCTCTCTCTCTCTCTCCCTGCGGGAATGTGGGTGATTGTTTCCCATGCTCAGATGCTTGGTCTTAGGCTGTGGTGTTTGGCAGGAATCAGTGATTTTTCAGAATGTTGGATGGTGCCCACAACTGAAACTAGTGTATTTTTTGTCACTTCAAAGCACCTATGGGCAGTCTTTTGCTTTTCCATACAAGAGTAAGCTTATGAATGCTATGCTTCATTCTAGGTCAGGCTGTCTGCAGACTCTATCCTCTGCTGCCTTATTAGCAGTTACATTAAATACAGTATATGACAAGAGATAATGAATACTGTAGTCAACATCCATGCCAGTGTATACAATGTCCCCCATGCAGAAACAGGTTGAAAAGAAAGGTGCTAAGAAGAAGGAGATGATTACAGTGCAAGTTAAGAAGGAAATCATAAAGAAGTACAAACGAGGTATGGGAGTGGCCGAAATTGCAAGATTTTTACACGAAGTCTACGTCTGCATCTCGTCTGCAGAGGAGGAGAGAACAAGGCAGAAGAATCCCTCACTTCAAATGAGATTAGGGAGATTGGTAAAATGTGGGAAACAGTGCAACATTTTGTAGGAAAGCACCACCGGAATAAAGCTATAGCAGTGGGAGCGATGAATCTGTTTAACCACAATGCAATGAGACATTTCCACGAAAATCTCAAAAGGCGACAAAAGCAAGTGCCATTGGATAGGTTTCTTGTTAAAGCTGCACGACAAGAAAAAGATTCCATTGAGCCAATCAATAGCAGTGATTCCGTTAGTGATAATGAAAGTTGTCCTCCACAATAACCCTCCTCTCTCTTGTCTCCCTCACATCAACCATGAAGGTTTTCAAAGGTCAGTGGAGGTTAATTTGTCTATTTTTCTTTATATTTTGTATTTTCTTTATTATTTTGTATTATATTACAGTATTCCTATAATACTGTGGAACAAATCATCTGATTTCCATGATTTCTTATGGGGAAATTTGCTTTGATATACAAGTGCTTTGGATTACAAGCATGTTTCCTGAATGAGTTATGCTCACAAACCAAGGTTTTACTGTATTTTATTTCAAACATATTGAACATATTGGAGAAAATAACATTTTTAGCAGGCAATAATCACCTAGTTGTCAATACAAAGAATCAGAATCATAGTCTAAAGGTACTTAATTTCTACCTCCATATATATATATATATATATATATATATATATATATATATATATTTGATGTAATATGAAATTAATATTATAAAATAATTCTTATCCATGAATTATTGAAAATCATTTACTAAGTTGCAAATGATTTGTTAATTTGCAAATACCTGTATAATCATAACTGTGACAAGAATTAAACAGGAAACTTGGACTACTAACAGCACTGCTGACAGCACTACTTGGAAATGATTCTTCCTTATGCAAGAATCTACTGTATTCTTGCCGACTAGAAAATTTGGAAGTTCACTGATCTTTTTTATTTCTTTTTAATCTTTTTTCTTACATAAGCATTTCTGCTGTTCAAATCCTCCCTGCACTTCATATCAACATCCATATTCAAGATTTCCAGAGGCATCATCCACAAAACTCCACAGCAATTTGATTCTAAGATATAGAACAAGAAACACCAAGAAGCCTGTCCTTGGAGCCTGATCCATGTTATTCAGGAAAAAGAATATTTAGAGTTATAGGACATACTATGACAATTCCTAGCTCCAGATATGACCCATGACTCTTTTATAATTATGTGTGCATATGGCTGTAGGTTTGTGAGATAAGGGTAATTTAAAGTAGGTCTTCTAATGTGAAGAGAGACTTTTATTCTCAATCTAAGGGGGCAGACTAAAACACAGCAGCCCACTGAATTCAGTGGGCTATCTCCAATTCTACGGAAAGATATGTGAAACATTGGGAACGATGATGTCATCAGAAGCCCTGCGAACACTGAATGTTCACTTACAGTTCCTCAGTATCAGCTTAGAAAACAGGGAAGGACAGACCCGGGAGCAGGGAGAGATGGAGACCCTCCTTGTGTCTCCATCAATTAAAGAGTTAACGCTAGAGAAAAGATCATTTCCCACAATATTTATAATCCCCTGGGCCATTTTAATTTCCATTTGTTGATTATGTCTATCTTCTCTTTTGAATAATTTATATTTTACGTTTTATTGTATTACTTGTACTTCTAGAACGATGTTAAATTCTAGTTTGGGTAGTATACACTAATATATATATATATATATATATATATATATATATATATATATAAAATAACATATATGGAATATAATTACTCTATAAAAGAATAAGGCTAATACTGCAGCATTGCTACTTTCTACCTAACTAGCTTTATCATGACGATGGTGCTGATAATGTGGTTGTTGTCATCATCATTGCTACTGCTGCTATTGCTGTTATAGCTTATGTGGGTTTCTTCTCTAGACTTCACTCACACAATAAATCATCTTCCCTAAGAGAATGACATATTCGTTCAGATATCTAATCTTCTTCTATGCAAGTTATGTGAGTTAGGGGAAGCTGATTCTATCCATATCGAAGGGAAGATATTTTAGTGTACAGCTGGGAATTGTTGAAGGTGGTGCCTTACAGGACAAAAATAACAATGCATTTTTTTCCAGCAGCTGTCAGGAATTGTGGTATCATGATGAAAGCCAGGCTACCAAGGACAGCAGGCCATGAAAAACTGAGAAGTGGAGCTTGGGCACTAACTGTATCATATAATTAATCTACGTATCTGAGCTTCCAGTTAAATGATATAACATTTCCATAATTGTGCTGATTTTTCTCTTACTTGTGTGTGAAACAATATTAGCCGATAAACACATGAAGGAAATACACTTCTGTTCTAAAATAACATGGATGTCATTCAAGAGAAGAATAGTTAGGTTTTGAAAGATCCATAATGTGTTATACGTTATTAATAATAAACAAAAAAAAATTAGATAGAGTCATATACACTATTACAAAAATGCCCTGAATGCAAAAAGATCTTTACTATTAAAACCTAAAAAATCCTGGCCAATAATTATTTTAGTGAAAAATTAAATTTTGGCTTCTAATATTTATATAAGCTTTTCTCATTTGTATTAATAAAGTCAAATTGGTCTATAAATATCTTTAGTTTTTTTTATTACTTAATCTTTGTTGTTGTTAACAGTTATGTTGGCTACATAAAATGGATAGGCAATCTTACATTATTTACTATAATCTGGAATAAACTTAGATAAAGTTGGTAAAACACATCCCCTGAGAATTTGAAAGACATTTTAGTAAAATGTATACCTTGGAAAGTTTTATTTGGAAAAAAAAATGATAATATTTTAAAATTTTTCCTAAGCAAAGTCCCTCAAATGCCTAATTCTCTTTCTGGTCAGTTGGTTCTGATAGAGTTATTAAACCTGTATTTTATAGTACACTGGATCCCAACAAAAACTTGCCATCATCTAACTGGTTCATAGATGATTTATTTTACTGACTTCCTTAACTTTTCATTTAAAAATTTTTTTTATTAAATGAGTCCGAAAGATATTATCTTATATAATAAGTACCATAAATATGTGCAGATAAGTTTAGAGTCAAAATACTTTCTTCTTCCCCATTCCAAAACTTATTAAAGTTTTTGATGTATGAATTTTCTGTTAAAAAAAATATATTTATATACACACAAATATATATATATATGTATATATATATATATATTTATAAATCCTTTGAGGGTTTGACATACTAATTTTTAAAATATCTTAAGGAAATTATGAAACATTTTTAAACTTTTAATTCTCTTTAAGATTATATGGGCAGACAAGTTTAAAGAGTATGTATTTTTTCAGTTACAAGGAAACATCCATTTACTGTTGTTCAATTAGAAAAAGCAATTAACACCTGCCTAATGATAAGCTATATTGTTTATTTTATTTTTACATTTTCAAACTAGAGCATGCCCATAAGGACTTCTACCTACTAAGGAGCATAGAATTATTTTTTAAAGTCTGTTAAGAATTGATTGAAGTGTGACTTGACCTAAGGAATTTCATTCAGACATAAATAAATAAAAGAAAGGAAACATATATTTGCTTGTCTTCAAGTCTGAAAATTAAGCTTTGATCTACACTTAAATTAATGTCCCCTGAGAACATCTTTTCTTAACTTCATAAACATTATTTCTGAAGAATACATTCATTAGCATGAAGGTTCATTGTTTTTATAATGATAGAAGCAAGAATTGCTTTTATTACCTTCACTAAATACATATTATCAAATGTCACTTGCATCTGTATTCCAGAGGGAATGTGATTTTGTGTGCATATTTGTAGTTCAGAGGTATATAAAATATTATAAATATTTATCCTTTTACTCTTAATTGAATTTGAATGTAATAAAGTCAGAACAATGGAAATAGCATGAGACCGGGAAGGGGGAAGGAAGTAAATGGCACTTTGCCTACCACAAGCAGGTCTTAGTAAAATGGGATGGGGACCATGATACAAATTCAGGACACTACCAAATATGTAAATTTAATCATTCATTAATCTACCCATTCATTATTTTCAGCACTCATATAATAAGTATACACTATGTGTTGGGCATTGTGCTGGCTGTCATGTAATGCACTAATGAGAAAAAGAAAAGGACAAAAAGACACATTGTGGTCATGGAGATTATAGTATTAGGAGCGTGTAAAGCGTAATAACAATTCTCCAAATAAATGTGAAATGTACAAGTGTTATAAGTGCTATAAAAGAGAGCTACATTACACTTTGAGAGCTTAAAGTGCAGTCTATTTAACCTTGTAGGAAGATCAGGGAAGTATTCTTTAGGAATTAAATGATTCATTCTTAACATTATATGTAGTGCTTATTATATATCAGATTTTTTTGTCTGGTTTTTAGCATGAATTATCTTATGTAGTCCTTAAATAACTATATGAGCTTTATACTTTTATTACATTCCTATTATTTGTGTAGACTTGAGGCTCAGAGAGCTTAAATACCTTGCTGAAAGTTACACAACTGGTAAGTGACACAGTCAGGAGTGGGATCTATTCACTCTGGTGCCAGAGCCTGCCATTTTAACCCCATAATACACTATCCCCCACTGAGAACCTAACTATAATGTCAAGAGGAGGAGTTTATTAGGCAAGTCTCATCATGTTGATTAAGCAACAGTCATCAAGGGAACAGTAAAGATAGTTCAGGAGGGAAGTATAATTATAATAATTATAACTCAAATATGCAGCGACCTCCTGAATTAGGAAAAGAGTAAAAAGAAGAAAAATGTATAACTAGGCTTGAATCTACTTGATGAAAACAATCAGTTTTCTTTTAAGTCTGCATAAGAATCTACACAAATTCAATGCATAGAATGAAGATGAGTCATTTTAATAGAAAAAAAAAAAGAAAGAAAGAACCATAGTGTATGATGGAATACTCTGAATCTACTTCTAACCTTACTTCTTAAAGCTGAATGATAATAAGTGGGTCATTTGTCTTCAAAGTTTGGTTTCTTTATTTGTGTAAAAGGAATTGAACCACCTTTGCTCCAGTCAAAGGTACATAGTCTTTTTATCACAAAGGTCTAAAATTGAATTTTCTTTGAAGCTAACATGTACACATATTTGCTTCTGTTCAGTGAAAGTCTATTGTTAAATCAATGCTAAATCTTAAAAAGCGATGTTTTCCAGTATGGGGGTTCCTCAAAAAGGTAAAAGTAGAACTAATCTATGACCCAGCCATTGCACTACTAGGTATTTACACACAGGAAACAAAAATATTGATTTGAAGGGGTACATGCACCCCAATGTTTATAGCAGTATTATCAACAATAGCCAGATTATGGAAAGAACCCAAAATCTATCAACTGATGAATAAAGAAGATATGGTCTGTATCTACAATGGAATATTACTCAGCTATAAAAATGAATGAAATCTTCCATTTGCAATGATGTGCCTAGAGCTAGGGAGTATTATACTAAGCAAAATAAGTCAGTCAGAGAAAGACAAATTACCATATGATTTCACTCATATGTGGAATTTAAGAAAAATAGATGAACATATGGGAAGGGAAAAAAAAGAGAGAGAGAGAGAGACAAATCACAAAAAAGATTCTCTTAACTAGAGAGAACAAACCAAGGGTTGCTAGAGTAGAGATGAGTGGGGGATGGGCTAAATGGGTGATGGGTATTAAGGAGAGCATTTGTGATGAGCACTGAGTGTTGTAAGTGATGAATCACTAAATTCTACTCCCCCTGAAACCAATATTACACTATATGTTAACTAACTAGAATTTAAATAAAAACTTGAAACAAAAAGCGATCTTTTCATTCATTTGTTTAAGAAATACAAACAATAGAGCTTATTTATTTATTTTGAGAAAGAGAGAGCATGAGCAGGGGAGAGGCAGAAAGAGAGGGAGACAGAGAGAGAGAGAGAGAGAGAGAGAGAGAGAGAGAGAGAATTTCAAGCAGGATCCACAGTCTCAGGGAAGAGCCCCACCCGGGGCTCAATCTAACAAACCATGAGATCATGGCCTGAGCCAAAATCAAGAGTCAGATGGTCAACTGATTGAGCCACCCAGGCACCTCTTTTATTTAAGAAATATAAAGGCCTATTAAAGATAGTGGACCAATGCAGTGAACAAAATATAGCCTATTTTCTAGAGCAGATGACAAAAATAGCATGTAAGCCAAATTATAAATATAGTTTAAGATAATAATTGATTATGAAACTTACAGAGTTATTATTAAATGGATAACTCTAGTGTGGGTGGAAATCAAACCTCTTTCTCAAATATACCATTGGGAGGTGTGCCTTTGTAGAACAATATGTGAATATTCTTAATAAAAATATAAATACTTATTTATATGCTTAAGTTCTTCACTTTCTGAAAGCCATACACAAAAGAAAAACATGTGTACCTTTCAATTATTTTGTTTATATTAATTTTTGCTGAATATGTATCATATTTATATAAGCTACTCTAGTAGAGCTTCTAGAAAAAGAAAATCAATTGATAATAAATCCTATTATAAAGTTTGCTTTTTCCTTAAGCAAAACAACTAATATCTTTTGTATAAACTCATTTTTTTCAATCATTGGATTTAAGAGACATAATTACACTTCTAGTATTTTCTATTTCTTTTCTTCACTGAAAATGTATCACCTCACTCTGTCAAAGGGATCAAAAGTTATTATCAGTTAAACACTCAGGATCTCAGTAATCTCTAACATGCTCAAAGTTTCCAGCCATCATGCAGTATTTCTAGTAACTACTCTTACAAAAATACATATTATAACATTTCCTTGTTTCTTTTCTTTTCTTTTTTTTAATGTATATTTCTTGAGAGAGAGAGAGAGAGAGAGAGAGAGAGAGAGCGCGAGCACACTCACACAAGCATGAGCTAGGGGAGGGGCAGGGAGAGAGGGAGAGAATGAATTCCAAGCAGGCTATGTGCTGTCAGCTCAGAGACTGAAGCTAGTCTGGAACTCACAAAATGTGAGATCATGACCTGAGCCAAAATCAAGAGTTTGAAGCTTAACCGAACGAGCCACCCAGCCACCCCATCATCTCCTTGTTTCTCACATTTTCCTTCATTCATTTTCAAAAGTCCTTTTCTTTCTTTCCATTAAAAAACTCAACCATTCTTCAAGGTATCAGCTTAAATCCTAACTCTTAAGAGAAGTCTTCCCTGACTACTTAATTTAAATATGAATCCACACATATTATTATTTTCTTTGAGAGTACACTAATGCTTTCCTGAAGCCATCTGTCGCATTTATAAATATTGCTTGTGTGAGTCCTCAACTGTTAAGTTTACAAGTTCCTTTACAAACTGTACGTTCATAATGTCAGTGGTCATATGTGTTTTGTTTATTCTTCTCTATCCAGGGTCTATCATAATGTCTTATACAGAGTTGAAAGATGTTTTCTAGAAATGAATGAGCGTGGGGTTTTATAGTCCATCACAATGAGGAAAATCCTATCCCTTGTTTGCGACTTTCTCTTGCATAATAAATATTTCACAATTGTTTATTACTTACTAAGTAATAGCATTTGGGCTATTACTGAGTTCTTCCAACTGCCAAAGATAAGGATGCCTGTGTTTGATAGAATAATTTATTATTACTATTTCCTCCAACAGTCTTAGTGTAAATACAAAATAAAATAAAGACCAATTTTTATCTTCCTAAAGTTTTCTTATCCTTGTGGATTAATTTTAGAGGCTAACATTTAGATAAATGTGTCTACTGAGATTTTTTTCTTTTGATTTCACTTTATCTAATTTTATAGGCCCAAGAGACTTCATAGTGCTTAATTAATTTCAATGGTCAAATTTCTAATCTTTCCATTTTCCCTAAGTAGGTCTTTAAAGGAATAAATTGAAAGGGCATCAGATATATTTCTTTTCCTTGTTTCGGTCTATTCTCCTGTGTCTACAAAGAAGATGCAGTGAATGTTAGACTAACAACATGAGTGTTGGCCAAGGGTAGTATACATGTTTGATGAACCCACATACAATTTAATAATTATTCTGTTTTACTGTGTCTGAGTTTGTATTACCACCTACCCAAAGACAGACAGACAGACAGACAGAAAGAAAGAAAGAAAGAAAGAAAGAAACAAAGAAACAAAGAAAGAAAGAAAGAAAGAAATGAATGAGAGGGAGGGAGGGAGGAAGGAAGTTAGGAAGGGAGAAAGGAAGGAAGGAAGGAAGGAAGGAAAGAAAAAGGCTGGAACAAAGGAACTTGAGTTCAGAACTGGCAACAGTGACACCCAAAAAGAATAAATGCCAATCCAAGAGTATTTTTTGAAATGGTTACCACTCTAATCTCCTGGAATTTGATCCCTCTGGAGACACTGCACAGAATATATAAATAGAAAGGACTAAAGATGGATAGGACAGGATAGGATAGGATAGGATAGGATAGGATAGGATAGGATAGGATGAAGCAATCAAAATACACTTGTTAAGTTTCCGCCCGAAGCACAGGAGTTTTATATCCATCATACCCTGTCCCTTCTTGGTTAAGGATGAGTGAGGTGGTGCACATGTATTAGCAGAGTTGAGCAGGCTTGGCAGGATCCCCATGCACAGAAGTACAGAAGCCTTAAGAGAGGAAGATCAAGGTGAAGTGTTGTGTGTCTATCGCTTATCCCTGTGTGCAGCTAGATGCCCCAGGAATACGGAACAAAGGTGAGCTAAGAGATTGTGATACATGGTGTGACATGTCTGTCCAACATTATGATTAAAAAAGGAATACGTTTTAATTATAGTTCATTATACAGGTATAATAAAGACAATCAAACGAGACCAGCCAGAACATGAAAAGAACTGACGATACCATCAGCCAGATAAAAATTACTTATAACTGGGACATTCTACATTCTACATTCTGATGAGTATTCTTCAAAACTGTTAAAGTTATGAAAAAGAAAAAAACTGAGAAGCAGTTACAGATCAGAGCAGACTGAGGAGAAATGATGAGTACATATAATGCGATATCTTGGATTTTATCTCAGAACAGAAAAAAAGACATTGGTAGAAAAATTGGTAAAAGTCGAATAAAGTCTATAGTTTAGTTAATACTAATGTACAAGTGTTATTTTCTTGGTTTCAACAAGTGTATCACTGTCATATAGGAAGTTAACATTAGGAAAACTGGGTGAAGGGAATACAGAAATTCTTTGACCACCTTTGGAAGTTTTCTCTAAATCTAAAGCTATTTATGGTTTAAGTCTACTAGGGCCACTATAACAAAATACCACAGAATGGGTGGCTTATAACAACAGAAATGTACCTCTTCTAGCTCTGGAAGCTGAGAAGTCCAAAATCAGAGTGCCCACATGGTCATGTTCTGTGTCAAGTGAGTACCTGTTTCCTAGTCCAGAAATGTGTCTTCTAGTAGCAACTAATATGACGGAAGAAAAAAGGGAGCTTTTTCTGGCCTCTTTTACAAAAGCGCATTAATATAATTCATAAGGGGATCTGCTCCTCATAATCTAATCAACTCCCCATTGCCCCATCTGCCAATACTATCACTTCGAACATTAGGTTTCAGTAAGGAACACAAACATTTAGTCCATAGCATTTCCATATAAAACTGTATTTAAAAATCATATATAAACATGGCATTTTCCTTGGAACATTCTTTTGCAAATACATATGTAAACTATTTTGTATGTGTACTTACCAGTTGTTTGCTGCTGTAAACACCAGACGCTTTGTACCTATATATATTCATACATATATATTCATTTGTGTGTGTAGATGTTTTCTGTTGGGATGTGTTCAAGAACTTTCAAACGATATAGAATTGATATAAATTAAATACTTTTGGTTAAATTAAAAGGGTAAAAAGCCAAATTAAAATGGTTTTTTGGGCATAATTAAAATTTATTCATATATTTTGTATATAGATTAGCCCTTCCTTTCAATAAAATAAATATTTGGAGTTTGGACCACAGGGAAGTTCTCATTTTGCTTCATTAGGTTTCATATGTTTATCCTGAAGATCTCAAATACCTCTGAAGGGGAAGCCTAGAGCTTCAGGAAGACCATCAACTCAGTCAACCAGATCATCACAACTGACATGCAGAAAGTGCTGGCTTCATTAGACACTCCTCATAGGAGGCTCATGTACACCAGTTCATGTAACCCTCCTAAGAACCATATGAAGAAGTTAGTAATAGTAGCATCCATGTTGCCAATAAGAAAATTGAAAATAAAAATTTGCCCAATGTCACGTAGCTGATAAGTGGTATATTGCCACATCGACTGCAAACAAAGTCACTTTTTTCAGGAACAATTAAAATATGCCTAGAATTTTTTTTTTTAATTTTTGCTTGAGCACTGAATCAGGCAAGTTGATAGTATTTAAAACCTGACAAAAAGTTCAGCTTGTCCAGGTGGATAACCCTAGGTACCACATATTTTTATTTATTTATTTAAAAAAATTTTTTTAATGTTTATTTATTTTTGAGAGCGACAGAGACAGAATGTGAGTGGGTTAGGGTCAGAGAGAGAGGAAGACACACAATCCGAAGCAGGCTCCAGGCTCCGAGCTGTCAGCACAGAGCCCGATGTGGGGCTCGAACCCACAAGCTGTGAGATCATGACCTGAGCCGAAGTCAGATGCTTAACCGACTGAGCCACCCAGGCACCCCAATACCAGATATTTTTAAAACACATTTGTAATACTGAAAGACCCAACTGTTTTCTTTACCTGTTGTTTGAGTGCTTATCACACATGTGTTTTGTATTGGTACCTGGGCCTATGGAAATTACGGTTTTAGGAAAGAAAGAAATTCAGTTCAGATGAATTAAATAATTGTTTAGTATTCTATATACACCACATGAATACCTTAAATATGTCAAGTGGATCATAGATTCATAGAGGGTTAAATCAGAAAGGACTCTAGCCTGATGTCCTAGATAACTTCAACAATAGGGATTCAGTCTATGAGGGGAATACAGAGACAGCAGTTGCAAACGCCCCTTAAAACTACATAAGCAAAATAGGATTGCTAATTTGAAAATAGCACAGAACAAAAGTGTTTCTTCTGAAACACCTGCACAATCAGGGCAAGATAATATCCAACCATTTTATAAAACAATTCAAAAGGGATCTATTGTTTTTATTGTGTTAATTTTTTTCTTCAAAATAAT
Organism: Panthera uncia; assembly: GCF_023721935.1. NCBI lineage: Eukaryota > Metazoa > Chordata > Mammalia > Carnivora > Felidae > Panthera > Panthera uncia. The sequence continues at coordinate 95,893,135 of NW_026057580.1, forward strand.
GGAAAGTTTAAAATTAGCCCTAGAAAAAAAAAATTATTGAAAACTTTGCTTTACAATGTAATAGGAATAGCAACAGTAGATGACTATCTTTTTTTTCTTTACTGTTGATTTATTCTTGAGAAAGAGAGACCGAGTGTGATCAGGGGAGAAGCAAAGAGAGAGAGAGAGAGAGAGAGAGAGAGAGAGAGAGAGAGAGAATATCCAAAGTAGGCTCCAGGCTATTGGCATAGAGCCTGACATTGGGCTTGAACTCAAGAACTATGAGATCATGACTGGAACCAAAGTCAGATGCTCAACCAACTGAGCCACCCAGGTGCCCCAACAGTAGATGACTATTTTAAATTCTGCCAACCCAGTCTAGCTTCTTAGTAGTTAAGTTTCACCCACTGACAACTTCAATGAATAATATGATTATGTTTTAAAATATAATTACGAGTTTAGTGAATATTTTTCAAATCAGTTAATTTGAGAAATGTATCCAATTAAATAACTTTTCTGATAGAGCACTTATTATGATAAAAGAGCCAAACGAGAAGATACTGGGTAAGATAGGGCCATTACACACATCATGTCCTTTTGCAAAATTATCTTGGCACTTAATGATCATTTACAACTACTGACCTTAAAACAACAACAACAAAACAAGCCAGTTATTTTACCGGCAAAATGAGTCTATTCAGGAATAGGACAAGCAAACTATGGCAAACCAGAGACAAGTCTGGCGAACAGAGGAGACTGACTTCCTTTTATAGGGGAAAGGAAGAAGCTGGAAGGGCTGTTTCACTGGCTGAGCTGTTGATGGACAAGGAGAAATTCTTACTTCCTTCTCTTGGGTACATAAAGCAAGCTTTCTATAGTTGGGGAAGGTAAGTTTCTTAGTCAGTGATAGTGTGCGAGAGCTCTCCCTTCAAGTCTTGCCATCTCCATTTAAAAATGAGGTTTCCAGGGCACCTGGGTGACTCAGTCAGTTTAGTGTCCAACTTCGGCTCAGGTCATGATCTCACAGTTCTGGGTTCAAGCCCCATGTCCGGCTCTGTGCTGACAGCTCAGAGCCTGGAGCTTGCTTCCGGTTCTGTCTCTCTCTCTCTCTCTGCCCCTCCCCTGCACATGTTTTCTCTCTCTCTCTCTCTCTCTCAAGAATAAACACTAACAATTTTTTTTTAATGAAGTTTCCTAGGGGCACCTGGGTGGCTCAGTTGGTTGAGCCTCCGACTGACTTCAGGTTAGGTCATGATCTCCTGGTTGGTGAGTTTGAGCCCCACATCGGGCTCACTGCTGTCAGCCTGTCAGCTCAGAGCTCACATCAGATCTTTTGCCCCCTTCTTTCTGCCCCTCCCCTGCTTGTGTTCACCCAAAAAATAAATAAATGTAAAATAAATAAATAAAAATTAGGTTTCCTTTATATTCACACTCCCTTATATGATTTAGTAATGTCAGCTTGTCAAGTTCCGGGGAAAATTCTATTGAGAGGTTAACTGGAATTCTATTTAATTTACAGATAATTTTAGGGGGAGAATGGGTATCTTTATAATATGAGTCTTATTTTATAAAAATCATATATTCTCTCCATTTATATGTTACTTTTTAAGTGGTCTTCAGTAATGTCTGATCATATAATCTATACATAGTTTAAAAACATTTACAGCATACTTATTTCCATATTCTTTATGCCTTATACTGAAAAGCATACAATTTTCATATACTACATCTCAATTTATAATTATAAATTGTCTTGTATGAAAACTATTGAACTTTACACATATTAATACCTCATGTAGTAACTTTGTTGAAATGGTTATTTATTTTTTAGTGTATTTTCCCCATGGAAAATGTAAACTGTAGTCATAGGCAGTGGTTTCTGCCTCCCTTCTTGCATGAAGAGTCCCACTGTGTGCTTTGAGTTCAAACACTCAGCCCTGCTCCAAATACCCATCTCATTAGAAGAATTATTTTTGCCATTGTTCTAAGTAATCAAAACTTCTGGTAATATCTTCCTGCTTCCAGACATGGAGTTTGGAAGACCAGAGGGTTCAGCACTCCTTACTGCTTTCTGTTTATTTTCAATTGACACTAGTCCATGGATTCTCTTATGTTCTAACAAGAATATGATTTTCTTAATTTTCTTTATTTATATGTCATATATTTGTTTCTATAAGTTTTAGGAAGAAAACGATTTACTGCCTGAATTTACAAAACTGAAATGAGAAGAAATTCACATGAAACTTATCACTTAAATGTATTATTCAATAATAGTCAAATCTTTGCAAGGTATCAAAACCTTCAGTATAATAGGCTAAACTTAGCATTATAACACAGAGAGAAGTGCTCTGGTTCAAATCTCAGTTTTATTATTAATTAGACATGTTAGCTTACAAATTATAGTCTCTTTCCTTAGTTAGGATTAATACCTTTTTGGTGTTCAGTTTCTCATGTCCAAATAAGAATATAAATGGTCTTATAGACCCTTCTAGTTATTAAATATTTTATATAAATGCTCTAAACACAAAATCTCTTAACACTGATTCCCTTTTAATGATTCTTCAATTGAGTATTCAAAAGCAAATTTACCTGAAGGGCATAAAAAGCTTGATTTAGATGACATTGTTGGAAAGGTGGCCTCCTAACCAACACTGAGGTTTATACTGACCCTCTAGGTCATCAAGTGTGGCATCCTATAAAACTATCTGAAAGTGAGGACTGAGGCATTGTTTATTGTTGTTTTTATAAACATAAGAGAGTAAGTCCATGAGAAATAGATAATAGAAGTATAATTCTATTATTATTACAAACACCTATTTATAAAACAAGATCCAGGGATTATTCAAGGGTGATTTCTATTCATTTAAAATAAGTACAAGATGATCAGCCTTTGAAAATTAATGTTAATAAATAAGAAACCTAAAAGAATGCATACACAGTAACATTTATATAGCACTCTGTGTTGATTCATATTAATATGGATACTTGAGATCTAGATTCCATGAGAACTTGGTTATAAAAATACTGGAATAATTTTTTAAATAAATTTAGAAACACATTCATTTCATTTTGAAATGAATTCAGAAATCAAAATACAGTATCAAGTAATCCATTAAAATATCAACATTTATTGAACCAACATGCTTGGGAAGTCACAAGAACAATATGAATAAGGAAGAAAATATCCCTTGCCAAAGTCCAAGAGGATGAAAGATATAGTTATTTTCTTTTTTTTTCTGTTTGTAATTTACACCTCCAACATTAAACTGAGAAGCAGCATCACAGACACCTGCTTCAGTATACTCATTGTTTCCATGGTGCCACTTTCCATCACCTATTTTTAATAGTTTACACAACAAGATCAAGGGTGTCCCAGCTGTTACTGCCACTGTTGCTAAGCAACCTTTAAATCGGAGTTCAAGAAGACAAAGAATCATGCTTGAAAAATTTCTCAAGTGTCTGTTTTATGCACCCCCACCCCTGCTTTCTTCATTGTGCACCATTTTTCAATATTTTCATTCAGATGCTTGTTTTTTCTGTTGTTAATTCAATATTCTGTATATGAATCCACCATTCTAAGTGCTGCTGGGATTAACTAAATATTTTTGTTGATTTTCAAAATGTAATATGTATGTTCAACTACAGGCTACATCTAACACAAAATAAAGAAAATTTAAATAGTGTTTGCTTTACTAGTCAGAATGGGAGGCTGTTTTAGGTCTTCATAATCTGCCGAATGACTGTAGCATCTCTGTGCCTGAGAGTATTGTGCAGTGACACACATATCAACGGCTAGAGATTCACTGCCTGCAGAGAATTACAATACCCTCTTGTGCATTTTGAAATCTAACTATCATCACCTGCAAAAGACAGAGAGGTCAAAATTCTGTAAGAAACAGAAGAAAACGCAGAAGTTAGTCACTCTGAACTTGGAATTCCTGACTGATGCAAATTAATTAAAAAGACAGAAAATATTTTTCAAACATTTCTGTAAACAATGATTTTTTTCCTCCAAAAGTAATTATTCAGAAACCAGTGGCACATCTGTCTAGTTAATAGATTGGTAAACATAAATCAGCAGCGTGGGAAGTAAATAGAAAAGGGAGAAAATATCTTAGTTTTGCATTTAGTATTTATAATAAGATAGGGATTTTAAGAGTTCTCATGTCATAACCAAATATTACTGTACAATCTACACGACAAACAAGGTATCTTGATATGATTCAAAACTAGAGATGTGATAAACCTGCACATGTGTGTGCAACTATGCGCATGTACCAAAATTAGTCAATCCAGGTGGAGTTTATACCACTGTTGAGAAGGTAAGTTCTGGTTTATATTGTACTGGCCCAATGCAATTGTCCACACTGACCCAATATCCAGATCCTCAGATTTTTCCTTTGACCAAACACAAAGCTATAGTATTTTCTTTCTGAAAGTTCTCATGTTGTTTTCTCTATTCAGCTACTATTTTTTGGCTCTGTACTTAATTCTACTAAACCTCTAGGTCTCTGTTTGTTGTTGTGATGGTAGTAGAGGTTTATAAATTGGTAAAGGTCACTGAAGTTATTTAAATTATTTACTTTTTTTTGTCCTGGTTTCTTTGGTACTTCTCACTTCTATTGTTGTATTTTTACTTCTTTTTTTTTTTAATTTTCTCCCAGAGTTGGTATGAGCACTGGGTGTTGGATGGAAGCCAATTGGACAATAAATTATATTTAATTAAAAAAATGGGAAGAAAAAATAAAATAAATAAATTTTCTCCTGCAAATGTATTAACTGTTAAAACTGTTAATTCACTATTATTGACCATATTTCCTACTCAAAGCTATGAATGTAATGGCAATGAATTTGAATTGGATACATGTGAAAGTAACTAAGGGATCATCAATGACAAAAGAAATTCTCCTGTGAGTGCATCTATGTAAGTGACAGTCTAAAGTCCAAACTCCCTGAGCAGTAAGTAAATTGTGGAGTGTTAGAAATTAGCCTGAGATGTTCAAGATTAATAAACAGTGACTGAAGTTTAATCTGTGCATTGATATGGCTATTAATTACACTCGCTAAAAAACTGTTACAAGATTTAATAAACATGTTCTCCAGCTCCTATCTTACTCCTCTCCCTCGACACATCCCTTTATCTTTCTGTCTTTGCTACAAAAATTGCCTCCATTTCTATACTGTTTAATTCATCATGTTTCTTCCATATTTTCCTCTTCATTTGAAAACACGCTGTATTAGTTTGCTAGGGCTGCATAACAAACTATCACAGACTAGGTGGCTAAAACAACAGAAATATATTTTCTCTCCAAGATCAAGGTATGAGGAGGGTTGGTTTCTTCTTTTCCTTGGCTTATAGATGGCCATCTTCACCTTGTGTCTTCATATGGTCTTCCCCCTATTCATGCTTTATGTCCTAATCTACTCTTCTTACAAGAATATCAGTCATATTGTTTTGGGACCCATCCTAATGACCTCTTTAATAGTAATTAGCGCTTTAAAGACCCTATCTCCAAATACAGTCACATACTGAGGCACTAGACGTTAAGACTTCAACAAATGAAACTTGGAGGGACACAATTCAGCCCATAACACATGCCTAAAAACCACTCTAAATAAAATCTCTCCATTCAACTTTCCTTCACTTCTCCCCCAGAAAAGCAATCTCATCACTCTTTTTCCTGAAAAATAAAATAAAATAAAACAAAATAAAATACAATAAAATAAATAAAATAAAACTTGGCAAGAGAGTATTCTACATTTACTCTTCCTGTATTAGCACCTTTTATTGAACTCTTAAGGTTTTTATCTTCAATGATGAGACAATTCATTCAAAATATCTCCAAATATTGTCTTCATTTTTACATATCCCAAAAGTGCTACATAACATTATTTGTAATGTAGTATTTGTAATGTAATGTAGATCTACTTTGCAATAGATCAAATATTTCTGCTGCCTATTTTATAATGGAATTTATTTTCTGTAAAATTCTGCTTTATGACTCAAATCTTGTGTCACTTTTAAATGTCTTTTTCTCCCCTCATGTAGAGTCCAAACTATCACCTACTATGTTATCTATCACATGTCCTGACATAGTTTTATTCAGGAACTCAGTTTAATTGGCCTTTATACCAGCATTTCTACCATATCCTACAGTAAAGTTCATTTGTTTGGTTGATTATTAGTTTTTGTTCTTATGTGCTTTGTATTTATTTCCTTTCCTTTTTGTTTTTAATAAATATTCCAGGATTTGCTCATTAATCTATTCTTCTACGCCTAGAAATAAGGTACAGTTTCCTAGGTAAATCAGTTCAAAATAAGGTGAAATGATGAGCTGACATAATGCACAAGTATTCATTAAATACATTGTATATACTACCAAGAAATTTTACAAATGTTGGCTATTGAGCAGTGACCAAAGCAGAGAAGGTCCCTGTTTTCATGGAGTATATAATCTACTGAAAAGAGAGAGAGAGAGAGAAACACTGAATAAATGCAAACAATTATCTATTATGATAGATGGAAAGAGGGTTAAAAAGACAAATAAAACAGCATCAGAGGCATATAAACTAATGTAGCAGGCCTTGTATAAAATGGCTTTAGAGCAGAGAACTAAATATAGAGAAAAAATGAGTCATGCAAATATTTGAGAATGACATTTCAGGAAGCACAAACAGTATGTGCTAATCTTGGAATATCAAGGAGTAGGAAAAAGGGTCAAAATGGTTGAAGTACAATGAAGAGTGAAGTAGGAGATGAGTGCTAGCATATTAGATCTGAGTGTTAAGATCAGAGAGAGACTTTATGCTTTAGTAATGACTTTGACTTTGACTGCGATGTTAATGTTTTGAGTAAAGGACTGATGTGATGAATGTATTTTTAAATGATTACTCTAAAACTTCTTCTGACCATAATAGAAATGTTTGCAATAGACCAATGTTCTAAGCAAGAACAATAGGAAGAGCTGAATAATTTTTTTTAATAAAGACATAAAAGAACTGGTGAATTTCACAGAACTTGAGGAGTCAAGGTTCCAGAGATAAAGGAATCACAGAGATGTAAGCTGTTATTTTACATCTGTTTCTCCAAGCAAATTTGCTGATTCCTCAGCAAATATGCTACAGAAAGCCAATGTCAAGAGCCATAAAACCAGAATAATTTTGGACATCTCCCATGACTAATAGGCAAAATTAGAGATAAGAGCTGTCAATAAAGCCACGGCATAGAAATAACTTAAAATCTCAGGAATGAAAGGCAAAGAAGTAAGCTTGAGCCTGTGCTCTGCAGATTTTCCAACTGACCTCAAAAAAGGTTGAAGATAAAGGACAGTACAAATATTAATCTACCAAAATCTATAATAATGTCAAATACATTAATTTTTAGTTAAGAAGTGATATAAAAGGATACTTTTCAATAGTTAATTCACCAGAAAGATTAATTCTGAATTTATAAGCACCTAAAAAAATGGCTTCAAAATAGTTAGACAAATATATAATCATGTTGGGAAAATTTATTACACTCTTGGTGAGTGTCTTGGTCTATTTGGGCTACTATAGCAAAAATACCATAGATTGGGTGGCTAATAAACAGCTCTGGGTGTTGGAAAGTCTGAGATCAGGGCACTGGCAGATTCAGCATCTGGTGAGGGCCTGCTTCCTGGTTCATAGACAGTCATATTCTCTTTGTGTCCTCATATGGTGAAAGGGTGAAGGAGCTCTCTGTGGTCTTTTGGAAGGGGACCAATCCCATTCATGAGAATTCCATCTTCATGACCTAATCACTCCCCAGAGGTCCCGCCTTCAAGTAGTATCATCAGGAATTAGGTTTCAACATAGGAATTTAGAGGAGGGGGCACATTCAGTAAAACGATGGATAATAAAACATGCTGACAAAATGAAAAGCTATCAAATATGGTTTAAATAATACTTTTTTAAAAATTATAGACTCACAGCAAGACTAATCAAGAAAAGTAAATAAAAACACAAATCACAAATAGCTGACATGAAAAAGAGTATATCATTACAGATCCAATGAACAAAAAGATGATAAGCAGGTACAAACATGTTTATGTAAAATTGTAAAATGTAGATGAGATGAGTGGATTCTCAAAAAAAACATTATTCTCTATAATTGGCAAAAAATAGAAAATCTAAACAGACATTATTTACTAAAGAAATTGAATCTTCCAAATGCACCAGAAGGCAATCTTCAAAACAATTTAGTTTTACTTGAGAATGCTTCCATATTTTGAGGAGAAAGTAGCAGCAATCATAACTAACTCCTTTTGAGGTTAGAAAAAAATGAAAGCATTTTCTAAGTCATTGTTTGAAAATGGATACGTTTATTGCTCAAATGTCATAAAAATATTATTAAAAAGAGAAATTCTAGGAATAAACTCAATCAAAGAGGTGAAAGACCTGTACTCTGAGAACTATGCAACACTGATGAAAAAATTGAAAATGACACAAATGGAAAGGCATTCCATGCTCATAGATTGGAAAAACAAATATTGTTAAAATCCTATAATACTCAAAGCAAACTACAGATTCAAAGCAATCTCTAATAAAATATCAAAAGCATTTTTCACATAACTAAGACAAATAATTCCTAAAATTTGAATGGACCCACAAAAGACCCCTAATAGGGAGACTAGATTATGCAATGGGAAAATGATCATCTCCTCAACAAACCGTGTTGGGAAAATTGGACAGCAAAAGAATGAAACTGACCACTTTTTTACACTGTAAACAAAAATAAACTCAAAATGGATCAAGGACCTAAGTATAAGACCAGAAACCATGAAAATCCTAAAAGAGAGCACAGGCAGCAATTTCTGTGACATTAGCCATAACAACATTTTTCTATGTATGACCCCTGAGACAAGGGAAATAGAAACAAAAATAAAGTATTGGGACTGCATCAAAATAAAAAGATTCTGCATAGCAAATAAACAACCAACAAAACTAATATGCAACCTACTGAATGGGAGAGGACATATTCAATAAAGGGTTAATATCTAGACTATATAAAGAAATTATCTAACTCAACACCCAAAAAATAAATAATCCAATTAAAAATGGGCAGAAGACATGAACAGACATTTTTCTAAGGACATCCAGATGGCCAATACACAAATTAAAAGATGCTCAACATCACTCATCATCAGGGAAATGCAAATCAAAACTGCAATGAGATACCACCTCACATCTCTCAGAAGGGCTAAAATCAAAAACATGAAAAACAAGTTTTGGTGAAGATGTGGAGAAGAAGGAACCCTCTTATACTGCTGATGGGAATACAAACTGGTGCAGCCACTGTGGAAAATAATATGGAGGTTCTTAAAAAGTCAAAATAGAACTATGCTATGATCTGGTAATCATACTATTGGGTATTTACACAAAAAAATACAAAAGCACTAATTCAAACAGAAAGATGCACTTCTATGTTAATTGCAGCATTATTTACAATAGGCAGGTTATGGAAGCAGCCCAAGTGTAAGGAGATGTAATATATCCATACTATACACACATATACACACAGTGGACTAGTATTCAGCCATTAAAAGAAAGAAATCTTATTATTTATAATAACATGAATGGTGCTAGAGAGTGTAATGCTAAGTTAAGTAAGTCAATAGAGAAAGACAAATACCATACAATTTCAACCATATGTGAAATTTAAGAAACAAAACAAGGGATAAAAAGAGAGAGAGACAGAGAGAGACAGAGAGACAGACAGACAGAGAGACAGAGAGAAAGAGAAACCAAGAAACAGACACTTACCTACAGAGAACAAACTGATGGTTACCAGAAGGGAGGTGGGTGGGGGGATGGGTGAAAAAGGTGAAGGAGATTAAGTAAGGAGTGCTCTTGTGATGAGCACTGTGGGATGTATGGAACTGTTAAATCACTATATTGTAAACCTGAAACTAATATAACACTGTATGTTAACTGGAGTTAAAATAAAAAAACTTAATAAAAGTTTTCTAAATATAAAAAAAGAATCTCAGAGCACCTGGGGGGTTCAGTAAGTTAAATGTCTGACTCTTGGTGTCAGCTCAGGTCATGATCTCACAGTTCGTGAGTTTGAACCCATGCATTGGGCTCCATGCTGACAGCACCTTAGCTTGGGATTCTCTGTCTCATCTCTCTGCCCCCCAACTCGCTCTCTGTCTGTCTCAAAATAAATAAACTTACAAAAAAAAAAAAAGAACCTCAAAGACAAAGCTGTCTATAAATGCAGAAACCTTAAAGAAATATTAGCAAACCAAATCCATTTATGCATAAAAAAGCAAGTTATTTATATTTCAGGAATGCAAGATTGCATAAAAAATGAAATTCAGGGTGCCTGGGTTGCTCAGTCAGTTAAATATCTGACTCTTGATTTTGGCTCAGGTCATAGTCTCCTGGTCTTGGGATCAAGCCCCATGTCTGGCTCTGCACTGTCAGTGTGGAGCCTGTTTGGAATTCTTTCTCCCTCACTCTCTATGCCTCCCTGGCTCACTCGCTCTCTCTCTCTCTCTCTCTCTCTCTCTCAAAATAAATAAACATTAAAAGTTAATAAAAATATTGAAATTCAATCAATGTGACAACTCTTCTCATGCAAAAAAATAAAACTTTAAAACTGATATTATTCTTTGAATACCCGAACAAAAAAAGGGCTTGATAAAATTCAACATGAATTCCTTTAAAAGTCTTAGCTATAAGTAAATAGAAAGATTTTTTTTTAATTTCTGTTTAAATGTTAACTACAAGAAGCCTATTTCAAACAACATACTTCATAAAACAAATTTTAAGCATTACCCTGAGGTCAGGAATGCAAAAGGATACTCTCTATCATCACTTCTAGAACATTGTACAAGTTCTTGACACTACAATAAGGCAATTAAAATAAGCTAAAGGTATAAGGATTAGAAAGGAAGAAGTAAAATTATTTTTCACAGAGTATATGGTCATAATATAAAAATGCCTCAGAATCTACAGATTATTCGAATGGATAAGTTAGCAAGTTTTTAGAAGACCAATTTGCATGTATTATCTATATTATCAGCAATAGACAAAAATTAACTAAAATTTAGAAGTGAATCAACTTATAATGAGCTTGTTAGTCATTAAAAACCTAGCAATACCTTTAATGGAAGACAAACCAATATCTACACTAAAATTACAAAATATTATTGAGCTAAATTAAAGAAGACCTAAATAAAAAGAGAGGTTAAAAAAAAACATAGATTGGAAGATTTAATGGTCTTAATATTTATACTCTTCTAAAAGTGATCTGTAAGGTCAGTGTAATCTCAATGAAAAGAAATTAATATTAACCCCTACTCTCAAACTATACACAAAAATTAATTCTAAGTGGATTGTAGATCTAAATATAAATATAGGTGAATAGTATTTTAACTGTGAATTAGAAAACAAATTAATGAACAGGACACAAATATAAATAACAATAAAGGAAAAATGTAATTTTAACTATATTTACACCTTTAAAAATGACAGGACAAGTCTTAGAGAACATGTTTGTCATAAACAATTTTGACAAAGGACTTGGATCCATAATAGTCAAATAACCCCTACAAAATAACTGTCAATTCTATAGAAACTGGGCAAAAGCCTTAAACAGGCTCTTACAGGGTGTCAACGAGTCAACAGACATACATAAAGATATGCAACTTCAATAGTGATGAGGGAAATGAACATTAAATGACAACTAGATACTATTAATCATCTACAATGACAAAATAAAAAGACAAAGTACCAAGTATTGGTCAGAGCATGCCTCAGGTTAAGAGCTCCTACACTGCTGATGGTGTGTAAATCTATACACCATTTCAGAAATTGTTTGGCCTTTATCTATTAAAGTTTATTTTATGCATACCTCCCAATTCCACTGCAAGGTACAAACCTAGGACAAAAGCATATACATTTTCCAAAGATTTTCAAAAAATGTTCATGCTAGCATTATTTGTAAGAGCTCCAATTTGGAAAAAAGATAAGTATTGAATGGATATACAAATGTGGTTTAATGAGAACATTAAGTCTGGGGGAAAGATGTTGTGATGTAAGAAAAAAATACAGAATTTTATGTTAGACATGGTAACATTAATAAGTCTATCAGACATTCAAGCGAACATTATTTGGCAATAAGAAGCTGAATTTGGACGGTTCCGGAAGATGGCGGCGTAGGAGGACGCGGGGCTCACAACGCGTCCTACTGATCACTTAGATTCCACCTACACCTGCCTAAAGAACCCAGAAAACCGCCAGAGGATTAGCAGAAGGGAGTCTCTGGAGTCAAGCGCAGACGAGAGGCCCACGGAAGAGGGTAGGAAGGGCGGCGAGGCGGTGCGCGCTCCACGGACTGGCGGGAGGGAGCCGGGGCGGAGGGGCGGCTCGCCGGCCAAGCGGAGCCCCCGAGTCTGGCTGGCAAAAGCGGAGGGGCCGGACAGACTGTGTTCCGACAGCAAGCGCGACTTAGCGTCTGGGAGGTCATAAGTTAACAGCTCTGCGCGGAAAGCGGGAAGGCTGGAGGACAAAGGGAGGGAGAGCTGCTGAGCCCCCGGACGGCAGAGCTCAGCTTGGCGGGGAACAAAGGCGCCAGCGCCATCTCCCCCGCCCATCCCCCAGCCAAAATCCCAAAGGGAACCAGTTCCTGCCAGGGAACTTGCTCGCTCCGCGCAAACACCCAACTCTGTGCTTCTGCGGAGCCAAACCTCCGGCAGCGGATCTGACTCCCTCCCGCTGCAACAGGGCTCCTCCTGGAGTGGATCACCTAAGGAGAAGCGAGCTAAGCCTGCCCCTCCACCCCCCGTGCACCTTGCCTACCCACCCCAGCTAATACGCCAGATCCCCAGCAACACAAGCCTGGCAGTGTGCAAGTAGCCCAGACGGGACACGCCACCCCACAGTGAATCCCGCCCCTAGGAGAGGGGAAGAGAAGGCACACACCAGTCTGACTGTGGCCCCAGCAGTGGGCTGGGGGCAGACATCGGGTCGGACTGCGGCCCCGCCCACTAACTCCAGTTATACACCACAGCACAGGGGAAGTGCCCTGCAGGTCCTCACCACGCAAGGGACTCTCCAAAATGACCAAACGGAAGAATTCCCCTCAGAAGAATCTCCAGGAAATAACAACAGCTAATGAACTGATCAAAAAGGATTTAAATAATATAACAGAAAGTGAATTTAGAATAATAGTCATAAAATTAATCGCTGGGCTTGAAAACAGTATACAGGACAGCAGAGAATCTCTTGCCACAAAGATCGAGGGACTAAGGAACAGTCACGAGGAGTTGAAAAACGCTTTAAACGAAATGCAAAACAAAATGGAATCCACGATGGCTCGGCTTGAAGAGGCAGAGGAGAGAATAGGTGAACTAGAAGATAAAGTTATGGAAAAAGAGGAAGCTGAAAGAAAGAGAGATAAAAAAATCCAGGAGTATGAGGGGAAAATTAGAGAACTAAGTGATACACTAAAAAAAAATAATATACGCATAATTGGTATCCCAGAGGAGAAAGAGAGAGGGAAAGGTGCTGAAGGGGTACTTGAACAAATTATAGCTGAGAACTTCCCTGAACTGGGGAAGGAAAAAGGCATTGAAATCCAAGAGGCACAGAGAACTCCCTTCAGACGTAACTTGAATCGATCTTCTGCACGACATATCATAGTGAAACTGGCAAAATACAAGGATAAAGAGAAAATTCTGAAAGCAGCAAGGGATAAACGTGCCCTCACTTATAAAGGGAGACCTATAAGACTCGTGACTGATCTCTCCTTTGAAACTTGGCAGGCCAGAAAGGCTTGGCACGATATCTACAGTGTGCTAAACAGAAAAAATATGCAGCCGAGAATCCTTTATCCAGCAAGTCTGTCATTTAGAATAGAAGGAGAGATAAAGGTCTTCCCAAACAAACAAAAACTGAAGGAATTTGTCACCACGAAACCAGCCCTACAAGAGATCCTAAGGGGGATCCTGTGAGACAAAGTACCAGAGACATCACTACAAGCATAAAACATACAGACATCACAATGACTCTAAACCCATATCTTTCTATAATAACACTGAATGTAAATGGATTAAATGCGCCAACTAAAAGACATAGGGTATCAGAATGGATAAAAAAACAAGACCCATCTATTTGCTGTCTACAAGAGACTCATCTTAGATCTGAGGACACCTTTAGATTGAGAGTGAGGGGATGGAGAACTATTTATCATGCTCCTGGAAGCCAAAAGAAAGCTGGAGTAGCCATACTTATATCAGACAAACTAGACTTTAAATTAAAGGCTGTAACAAGAGATGAAGAAGGGCATTATATAATAATCACAGGGTCTATCCACCAGGAAGAGCTAACTATTATAAATGTCTATGCGCCAAATACCCGAGCCCCCAGATATATAAAACAATTACTCATAAACATAAGCAACCTTATTGATAAGAATGTGGTCATTGCAGGGGACTTTAACACCCCACTTACAGAAATGGATAGATCATCTAGACACACAGTCAATAAAGAAACAAGGGCCCTGAATGATACATTGGATCAGATGGACTTGACAGATATATTTAGAACTCTGCATCCCAAAGCAACAGAATATACTTTCTTCTCGAGTGCACATGGAACATTCTCCAAGATAGATCATATACTGGGTCACAAAACAGCCCTTCATAAGTTTACAAGAATTGAAATTATACCATGCATACTTTCAGACCACAATGCTATGAAGCTTGAAATCAACCACAGGAAAAAGTCTGGAAAACCTCCAAAAGCATGGAGGTTAAAGAACACCCTACTAACGAATGAGTGGGTCAACCAGGCAATTAGAGAAGAAATTAAAATATATATGGAAACAAACGAAAATGAAAATACAACAATCCAAACGCTTTGGGATGCAGCGAAGGCAGTCCTGAGAGGAAAATACATTGCAATCCAGGCCTATCTCAAGAAACAAGAAAAATCCCAAATACAAAATCTAACAGCACACCTAAAGGAAATAGAAGCAGAACAGCAAAGGCAGCCTAAACCCAGCAGAAGAAGAGAAATAATAAAGATCAGAGCAGAAATAAACAATATAGAATCTAAAAAAACTGTAGAGCAGATCAACGAAACCAAGAGTTGGTTTTTTGAAAAAATAAACAAAATTGACAAACCTCTAGCCAGGCTTCTCAAAAAGAAAAGGGAGATGACCCAAATAGATAAAATCATGAATGAAAATGGAATGATTACAACCAATCCCTCAGAGATACAAACAATTATCAGGGAATACCATGAAAAATTATACGCCAGCAAATTGGACAACCTGGAAGAAATGGACAAATTTCTAAACACCCACACTCTTCCAAAACTCAATCAGGAGGAAATAGAAAGCTTGAACAGACCCATAACCAGCAAAGAAATTGAATCGGTTATCAAAAATCTCCCAACAAATAAGAGTCCAGGACCAGATGGCTTCCCAGGGGAGTTCTACCAGACATTTAAAGCAGAGATAATACCTATCCTTCTCAAGCTATTCCAAGAAATAGAAAGGGAAGGAAAACTTCCAGACTCATTCTATGAAGCCAGTATTACTTTGATTCCTAAACCAGACAGAGACCCAGTAAAAAAAGAGAACTACAGGCCAATATCCCTGATGAATATGGATGCAAAAAATTCTTAATAAGATACTAGCAAATCGAATTCAACAGCATATAAAAAGAATTATTCACCATGATCAAGTGGGATTCATTCCTGGGATGCAGGGCTGGTTCAACATTCGCAAATCGATCAACGTGATACATCACATTAACAAAAAAAAAGAGAAGAACCATATGATCCTGTCAATCGATGCAGAAAAGGCCTTTGACAAAATCCAGCACCCTTTCTTAATAAAAACCCTTGAGAAAGTCGGGATAGAAGGAACATACTTAAAGATCATAAAGGCCATTTATGAAAAGCCCACAGCTAACATCATCCTCAACGGGGAAAAACTGAGAGCTTTTTCCCTGAGATCAGGAACACGACAGGGATGCCCACTGTCACCGCTGTTGTTTAATATAGTGCTGGAAGTTCTAGCATCAGCAATCAGACAACAAAAGGAAATCAAAGGCATCAAAATTGGCAAAGACGAAGTCAAGCTTTCGCTTTTTGCAGATGACATGATATTATACATGGAAAATCCGATAGACTCCACCAAAAGTCTGCTAGAACTGATACATGAATTCAGCAAAGTTGCAGGATACAAAATCAATGTGCAGAAATCAGTTGCATTCTTATACACTAACAATGAAGCAACAGAAAGACAAATGAAGAAACTGATCCCATTCACAATTGCACCAAGAAGCATAAAATACCTAGGAATAAATCTAACCAAAGATGTAAAAGATCTGTATGCTGAAAACTATAGAAAGCTTATGCAGGTAATTGAAGAAGATATAAAGAAATGGAAAGACATTCCCTGCTCATGGATTGGAAGAATAAATATTGTCAAAATGTCAATACTACCCAAAGCTATCTACACATTCAATGCAATCCCAATCAAAATTGCACCAGCATTCTTCTCGAAACTAGAACAAGCAATCCTAAAATTCATATGGAACCACAAAAGGCCCCGAATAGCCAAAGTAATTTTGAAGAAGAAGACCAAAGCAGGAGGCATCACAATCCCAGACTTTAGCCTCTACTACAAAGCTGTCATCATCAAGACAGCATGGTATTGGCATAAAAACAGACACATAGACCAATGGAATAAAATAGAAACCCCAGAACTAGACCCACAAACGTATGGCCAACTCATCTTTGACAAAGCAGGAAAGAACATCCAATGGAAAAAAGACAGTCTCTTTAACAAATGGTGCTGGGAGAACTGGACAGCAACATGCAGAAGGTTGAAACTAGACCACTTTCTCACACCATTCACAAAAATAAACTCAAAATGGATAAAGGACCTGAATGTGAGACAGGAAACCATCAAAACCTTAGAGGAGAAAGCAGGAAAAGACCTCTCTGACCTCAGCCGTAGCAATCTCTTACTCGGCACATCCCCAAAGGCAAGGGAATTAAAAGCAAAAGTGAATTACTGGGACCTTATGAAGATAAAAAGCTTCTGCACAGCAAAGGAAACAACCAACAAAACTAAAAGGCAACCAACGGAATGGGAAAAGATATTTGCAAATGACACATCGGACAAAGGGCTAGTATCCAAAATCTATAAAGAGCTCATCAAACTCCACACCCGAAAAACAAATAACCCAGTGAAGAAATGGGCAGAAAACATGAATAGACACTTCTCTAAAGAAGACATCCGGATGGCCAACAGGCACATGAAAAGATGTTCAACGTCGCTCCTTATCAGGGAAATACAAATCAAAACCACACTCAGATATCACCTCACGCCAGTCAGAGTGGCCAAAATGAAGAAATCAGGAGACTATAGATGCTGGAGAGGATGTGGAGAAACAGGAACCCTCTTGCACTGTTGGTGGGAATGCAAATTGGTGCAGCCGCTCTGGAAAGCAGTGTGGAGGTTCCTCAGAAAATTAAAAATAGACCTACCCTATGACCCAGCAATAGCACTGCTAGGAATTTATCCAAGGGATACAGGAGTACTGATGCATAGGGGCAC